>NW_012103299.1:842759-861881 GCF_000951045.1 Mandrillus leucophaeus | reverse complement strand
CCCAGGCCGGAGTGCAGTGGCATGATCTCACATTACTGCAACCTCTGCCTCCCGAGTTCAAACGATTCTCCTGCCTCAGCCTTCTGAGTAGCTGGGATTACAGGCATGCACCACCATGCCCAGCGAATTTTTTTTTTTTTTTAGTAGAGACAGGGTTTCATCATGTTGGCCAGGCTGGTCTCAAACTCCTGACCTCAGGTGATCCACCCACCTCAGCCTCCCAAAGTGCAGGGATTACAGTGTGAGCCACCGTGCCCGGCCTTGTTTTTGTTTTTTTTAAGAGACTAGGTCTTGCTATATGGCCCAACGGGGCTCAAGTGATCCTCCTGCCTTAGCCTCCCAAAGTGCTGGGATTATAGGTGTGAACCACTTGTGTCTGGCCTAAGGTCTGAGTAGTTTGGACATTATCCAAGAAATGTATGGGAGTTGCTGATGACTTTGGAGCATAATGTTAATATGACGTGTGGTAGGTTAGAAAGAATAATTTTATCTTATATTAATAATTATTTTAGGCTAAGCGTGGTGGGTCATGCCTGTAATCCCAGCACTTTGGGAGGCCAAGGCAGGTGATTGCTTGAGCCCAGGAGTTCGAGACCAGCCTGGGCAACATGGTGAAACCCTCTCTACAAAAAAATGCAATAATTAGCCAGGCGTGGTGGCATGTGCCTATATTCCCAGCTACTCAGGAGGCAGAAGTGGGAGGGCTGCTTGAGCCTGAAAGGTGGAAGTTGCAGTGAGCTGAGATCACGCCACATCACTCCAGTGTAGGTGACAGAGCAAGACCCTGTCTCAAAAACTTATTTTAATAATTTTCATTAATTTTTAATAATTATTTAAAAATAATTTTTCTTTTCTTTTTTTTTTTTGGTAAGAGACAGAGTCTTACACTGTTGCTGGGGCTGAAGTGCAGTGGCACAATCATAGCTCACTACAGTCTTGAACTCCTGAGCTCAAGCCGTCCTCTTGCCTCAGCTGAGTAGCTGGGACTATAAGCATGTGCCACCATGCCTGGCTAATTGTTTTATCTATTTTTTTTTTTTTTTAAAGATGGAGTCTCACTCTGTCGCCCAGCTCAGGTCGGAGTGCAGTGGCGCAATCTGGGCTCACTGCAAGCTCCGCCTACCGGGTTCACGCCATTCTCCCACCTCAGCCTCCCAAGTAGCTGGGACTACAGGCGCCCGCCACCATGCCCAGCTAATTTTGTTTTTGTATTTTTAGTAGAGACGAGGTTTCACCGTCTTAGCCTGGATGGTCTCGAACTCCTGACCTCGTAATCCGCCCTTCTCGGCCTCCCAAAGTCCTGGGATGACAGGCGTGAGCCACAGCACCCGGGAGGCTTGTTGCCCAGACTGGAGTGCAGTGGCGCAATCGCAGCTCACTGCAAGCTCCGCCTCCCAGGTTCACGCCATTCTCCTGCCTCAGCCTCCGGAGTAGCTGGGACTACAGGTGCCTGCCACCATACCCGGCTAATTTTTTGTATTTTTAGTAGCGACAAGGTTTCACCATGTTAGCCAGGATTGTCTCCATCTCCTGACCTCGTGATCTGCCCGCCTCGGCCTCCCAAAGTGCTGGGATTACAGGCGTGAGTCACTGCGCCCGGCTGCCTGGCTAATTTTTACGTTTTTTTTTTTTTCCTGTAGAGACAGGGTCTCACGATGTTTCCAAGACTGGTCTCGAACTACTGGCCTCAATTAATCCTCCTGCCTTGGCTTCCCAAAGTGCTAGGATTATTGGCATGAGAATAATTTTAAAATGGGGCATAAGAACTCGAGAGGAAGAGGAGGATAGAGACAGGAAGACTGTAGGGCAAATACTAGAATGGTAAATATAAGATGATGAGGGCCAAGTAAGGGTTGAAAAAGAGGGAAGGGCACAGTCAAACAGATGCATTTGTGTGCAGTACAAGGTAAGTGATCTGTATATCTTTGTTAAAAAGAATTGGTATGATTTAACAAAGCGAGTAGGGGAGAAGAAGTTAAAGAATGAAGGCTGAAATCAGCCGTCTATCCCTGAATGTCAGAGAGTGATAGTATTATTGACAGAATAGGAATGTTTGGATGGGGAGATGGCATATTGTATCTGAGGTATTGGAATATGAACATGGAGATATCCACATCTCAGATGATAGAGCTCATGCATACACATGTTTAGGTTCAAAATGTAGATTTGGGAGTTCTTTAGAAATGATCTTTGAGGCCCTAAGAGTAGAGATAGTCTTGTGACGATGGATTTGCTTGGAGGCATCCATTTACCGAATGACCTTGGACAAACCTCTTATCCTTGCTGTACTTTTAATTTATTAATGTAAAAGGGTTGGACAGGGACTGGGGGATAGTGGTTATCCTGATACCAAGACTATATTAACTAGATGTTTTATCAAAATACTGGTTCTTGTTACTTCACCAAGTTGTTTTATCAAATGACAGGGTATAGAAATGTACTTTAATCTGTAAACAGCTACACAGATACAAACTGTGAATATTTTGTCCCCAGTGGTAATCAGAGTTGGCTGGGATTAGAAATGCATCCTCTGGTTCTGTCTAAAATTGGTCCATGCTCTTATTCTTGTGCTCTGAACAACTTAATTGACAGATATCAAGGCTGCAGAAAACCTCCAATACCTTGCAATTGATAGTTTTCAGAAAAAAAAAGCAGTCCTTCCCATTCAACTCAGATTAATCTAGACACTTGCTTTGATAGTCTTCTTTTTAGGGCCAGGCACTGGGTGGCTCACGCCTGTAATCCCAGCACTTTGGGAGGCCGAGGCGGGCAGATCATGAGGTCAGGAGATTGAGACCATCCTGGCTCATATGGTGAAACCCTGTCTCTACTAAAGATACAAAAAATTAGGTGGGCGTGGTGGCGGGTGCGTGTAGTCCCAGCTACTCGGGAGGCTGAGGCAGGAGAATCGCTTGAACCCAGGAGGCGGAGGTTGCAGTGAGCCGAGATTACGCCACTGCACTCCAGCCTGGTGACAGAGCGAGACTCCGTCTAAATAAATAAATAAATAATAGTTTTCTTTTTGGCAGGGCGTGGTGGCTCGTGCCTGCAATCCCATCCCTTTGGGAGTCTGAGGTGGGTAGATCACCTGAGATCAGGAGTTCGAGACCAATGTGACCAACATGGTGAAAAACTGTCTCTACTAAAAATACACAATTAGCTGGGTTTTGTGGTGCATGCTGTGTAAAAGTAGCTGTGGTAAAAGTAGCTGCGTAAAAGTAGCTGTGGTAATCCCAGCTACTTTGGAGGCTGAGACAGGAGAATGGCTTCAACTCTGGAGGTGGAGGTTGCAGTGAGCAGAGATCACACCATTGCACTCCAGCCTAGGCAAGAAGAGCGAAACTCTGTCTCAAAAAAAAAAACAAAAACAAAACTTCTTCCTTATTGGTTCCCAAAGAGCTTTGACTAAGCTCCCATATGTTGCCCCTGTAACCCAAAGATTAAAGTTGGATAGAAGCCTTTGGAAAGGAATTGAACAAAATTGTAACTGAGAGTTCTGTCTTCCTCTAACATGGCATTCTAAGGAGAGAGATCGCTTTTGAGATTTAGTATATTCTGTTTGCTTTTTAAGATTTTCAGTAAAAGGTGGTTTTCGTTATTTTGTTTAATTACATTTTTCGTGGCAGACCTAATTCACCTCCCATATTTTATTTTATTTTTAAAATTTTTGTTCTTTATTTATTTTTTTATTTTCTGAGACAGAGTCTCACTCTGTCACCCAGGCTGGAATGCAGTGGTGTGATCTCAGCTCACTGCAGTCTCCACCTCTGGGGTTCAAGTGATTCTCCTGCCTCAGCTGCCCAAGTAGCTGGGATTACAAGTGCCCACCAACGCACCTGGCTAATTTTTGTATTTTTAGTAGAGAGGGGGTTTTGCCATGTTGGCCAGGCTGGTCTCGAACTCCTGACCTCACGTGATCTGTCTGCCTTGTCCTCCCAAAGTGTTGGGATTACAGGCATGAGTGACCGTGCCTGGCTACCTCCCATATTTTAAAAACTCTTGAGTGTGAGGATAAAAGACTATTGCATTCATCGGGTATACAGAGTGTGCAAGGTGGTATGGCAAAAGGATCACAAATTCTTACAAGGTCATTATAAGTACTACTTTGGCTAGGAAGATGATCTTTTTTCACCTAATCTGAGGGAAAAGATACACCTTCTTCCTCCTTACTTTCCTCTTTTCCCATTGTCCTTCCTTAAAGACTAGCAGCAGCAGAATTTGGAAAATAAATAATGGGCATGTTTTACTAATAATTGTGACGTAAACTGTAATAATGTATTTTGAATTTTACTTGCCTATTTCTAAATTTTGGAGTCTAGAGAACTGCTCTCAAAGGGTAAAATATTGTGATTCACCTGTAGTTTTGGTTACAGGATTCATATTACATAATAAAGGGAGAACTTGAGCCCCACCTTTCCCCCAGTATATTCCTTGCATAGGCAACCTCTGCTGCTTAAATGTTTTGAAGACTTTGGGATATCTGATTTCAACTGTACCATGAAACAGGTAGTGGCTTGACTTAGTAAGCATCTGAAGGACTGTTTTGTTCTACTCTTGCAGAGTAGGCTAGTTTTCAAAAGGAAAGGAAAGGAATTGTTGAGCGGGACCTATGAAGTATAACAGGATGGATAGAATATAAGGCAGATGGGTCCTAGTTTGCTAAAGAGCTTGGGTAGTCTGATAAGTTGTCTTTCTTGCCAAACAAGGGAGTCACGTGGGGTATACACATTGTATAACCTTTTCAATCACCAAGGTTGCCTGTTCTTCCTGCCTCCCTGTTTCCTTGCCTCCTTGCCTCCCTTCTTCACTTCCCTTCCTTCCCCACCTCCCTGTCCATACCCCTCCCTTCCCCTGCCTCTCTTCCTTTCCCTTTCTTTCATTCTTTCCTGCCCTCCTGCCTACTTCCCTGTGTCCTTTCCTTTACCTCCTGTCTTAGTCTGTTTTCTGTTGCTATAACCACAGATTAGATAATGGATAATTTTAAAGAAAAGAGATTTATCGCTGGGCATGGTAGCTTATGCTTCAAATCCCAGCATTTTGGAAGGCTGAGGCAGAAGGATCGCTTGAGCCCACGAATTTGAGACCAATATGGGCAACATAATCAGACCCCGTCTCTACAAAAAAGAAAAAAAAGTAATTAAGTAAAAAGTAAAAGAAAAGAGATTTATTTGGCTCATGATTCTGAAGACTGCAAAGTCCAAGAACATGACACTGGCATCTGTTCAGGGTCATCCCATAGTAAAAGGCGAGAGGGTGAGAGCACATGAGACAGAGGAAGTTGATCTGAATTCATTTTTTTCTATCAAGAACCCACTCCTGTGTCCAGTGATAATGTCATTGATACCTACCTCTTAAAGGGTCAACATTCCAGTACTGGTAGGATGGCAATTAAATTTCAAACATGGCCGGGCGCGGCGGCTCAAACCTGTAATCCCAGCACTTTGGGAGGCCGAGACGGGTGGATCAAAAAGTCAGGAGATTGAGACCATCCTGGCTAACACGGTGAAACCCTGTCTCTACTAAAAAAATACAAAAAACTAGCCGGGCATGGTGGTGGGCGCCTGTAGTCCCAGCTACTCGGGAGGCTGAGGCAGGAGAATGGTGTAAACCCGGGAGGCGGAGCTTGCAGTGAGCTGAGATCCGGCCACTGCACTCCAGCCTGGGCGACAGAGCGAGACTCCGTCTCAAAAAAAAAAAAAAAATTTCAAACATGTTTTGGAGGGGACATTCAAACCATAGCATCTTCCTTGCCTGTCTTTTCTTTCCTTTCTTCCTCTTTCAACTTTAATGAGGATTAAGCCTTAGGAGAAATGATTTATTTAAATTAGGGGTTATGGCCAGGCACAGTGAAGTTGAGGTGTGGTGGAGGTTGCAGTGAGCTGAGGTGGAGGTTGCAGTGAGCTGAGATCGCACCACTGCACTCCAGCCTGGGGGACAGAGTGAGACTCTGTCTCAAAAAAAAAAAAAAAAAAAATTAGTGTTTAGAACAGTTTCTGCCTCTTAGAATTGTGGATCTGGAACAGTTTAAAGACAACAGAGAGAGAAACAAGACCCCTGGTCACATGAAAGAAATGAGCATGAACCAGCAAAGATTAGGAAAGATCAAAGTAGACCATAGTACATTAACTACATAGCAGTATAAATTTATTGGCATTCCTTTTTTGTTTTTCTTTTTTGAGACAGTGTCTCACTCTGTAACCCAGGCTGGAGTGCGGTGGCGTGATCTCAGCTCACTGCAACCTCTGCCTCTCAGGTTCAAGCTATTCTCCTGCCTCAGCTTCCTAAGTAGCTGGGATTACAGGCACCCGCCACCATGTCCAGCTGATTTTTTGTATTTTTAGTACAAACGGGGTTTCACCATATTGGCCAGGCTAATCTCGAACTCCTGAACTCAACTAAGCCTCCTGCCTCGGCCTCCCACAGTGCTAGAATT
Organism: Mandrillus leucophaeus; assembly: GCF_000951045.1. Lineage (NCBI taxonomy): Eukaryota > Metazoa > Chordata > Mammalia > Primates > Cercopithecidae > Mandrillus > Mandrillus leucophaeus. The sequence goes on along the minus strand of NW_012103299.1, from coordinate 855,448 downwards.
ACAGGATGAGCCACTGCGCCCAGCCTGTATTCAGGCACTTCTTATCTAAAAAACTTAAAAAAAAATTGTTGTGGTAAAATATATAAAAATTTACTATTTTAACCATCTTTAGCTGTACAATTTTATGGCATTACGTACATTAACAGCGTTGTGTAACCGTCACCACTGTCTATTCCAGAACACTTTTTTTTTGAGACCAAGTCTCACTCTGTTGCCCAGGCTGGAGTGCAGTGGCACGATCTGGGCTTACTGCAACCTCTGCCTTCCCGGTTCAAGCGATTCTTCTGCCTCAGTTTCCCAAGTATCTGGGACTACAGGCGTAAGCCACCACGCCTGGCTAATTTTTGTATTTTTTGTAGAGACAGGGTTTCATCATGTTTTGGACAGGCTGGTCTCAAATTCCTGACCTCAAGTGACCCACCCGCCTCAGCCTCCCAAAGTGCTGGGATTACAGGCATGAGCCACCACCCCCAGCCCCCAGAACACTTTTATCTTCCCAAACAGAAACTGTGTACACTTATTAAATAATAACTGTTGCAGCCCTTAGTAACCGCTGTTCTACTCTCTTTCTCTATTCTAAGCACCTCATATAAGCCTAATCATACAATATTTGTCCTTTTGTGTCTAGTTTATTTTACTTACCATAATATTTTTAAGGTTCATTCTTGTTGTAGTGTGTATCAGAATTTCATTCATTTTTATGGCTGAATAATATTGTTGTATTTGTCATATTTTGTTGATCCATTCATCTGTTTGTGGACACTTGAGTTGTGTTTACCTTTTGGTTTTTGTGCATAATGCTGCCATGAACATGGGTGTACACATATCTGTTTCAGGCTCTGCTTTTAACTCTTTTAGGTATATACTTAGGAGTGGAATTGCTAGATTATATGGTAATTGGATTTCGCTTTTTGAAGAAATACCAAACCGTTTCCCACACCAGCTGCAGTCCTGCCAGCAAATGCACGAGGGCTCTGATTTCTCTATATCCTTGCCCATATTTGTTATTTTCCACTTTTTGGATAATACTCATCCTAAATGGTGTGTCAAAAATGTTTTAGCATTTACTCTGATGAATGTTAGATGACTCAGAAGAGCTACTTACTGTTGTGAGGAACCAGTTTCCTTAAGTTACTAAAAGGGGGCAATGGCCTAAGTCAGTTCCATATAAAAGGGGAGCTGCAGGGATTCTGGCCATCATATACAGCATCTCCTTATTCATAAAATACTCTCATTTACAAAAAGGCATGTTTATTTACAAAAAGGTATGTTTATTATTAATATATAGCATATATTATTATCAATACATAATAAATATATATTGTTTGTAAAATACTCTCATTTACAATGAGGTTTATATATTTCTTGATGTGAACTTTTTCTTTATATGTGGACTCAAGGATTAGCTGAAACTCTCAGATTCAGAAAGAGCACAATTGAGGAGCTCTTGAAAATATGTAAGCTGACAGGACACACCAGTCAAGTCTTGGGCTTGGCTTTTAAAGTTACGATTACTTATTTCGGCAGTTCTAGGGATGAGCTTTTTGTAAGAAGATTATACCTATTACTTTACCTTTTGTCTTGCCTATCATACATAGTAAGCCTCAATATATGTTCAGAGAAACAAAAACAAAAACAAAAAAAGCCCAGGATAAGACGTAGCAGAAAGGGGCTGTGTAAGAATTTGAAGCTGTGGCTATTTTCAAGTGATACCATTGAACCTAAAAAAATCATGTGTTCCTCCTCATGCTTCAGCCGTCTAGGATCTAGTTCTCTGTTACAGGAATATCTTTGTCTGCCTAACAGCTTTTGTTATTTTTGAATGAGCCTCAGGTATAGGAAATCTGTTGATAAATAATATTTCTAATGTACCACAGTCCTCTCTTGAAAAATCCATAAAACTGTATTGGGGGCCGGGCGTGGTGGCTAACGCCTGTAATCCCAACACTTCGGGAGGCTGAGGTGGGTGGATATCCTAAGGTCAGCAGTTCGAGACCAGCCTGGCCAACATGGTGAAACCCCGTCTCTACTAAAAATACAAAAATTAGTGTGGTGGTACTTGCCTGTAATCCCAGTTACTCAGGAGGCTGAGGCAGAAGAATCACTTGAACCCAGGAGGCAGAGGTTGCAGTGAGCTGAGACTGCGCCATTGCCATTCTAGCCTGGGCGATGAGTAAAACTCCATCTCAAAAGAGAAAACAAAAACTGTATTGGAAACTGGTGGAACAGTGCTATGAATAAAAGAAAATAACGACTAGAGGAATTTGGCCTTTCCCTTTTTCCCCCAACTTCCCTGGAAGAAATACAAATCTTGAGGTAGGCATGAGGGCAGGATGGAAGATTTGATGATCAAATACATTTAGGAAATGGTACCTGGGTATACTCACCTTTTGGTGATTTATAAAACACATTAACACAAAGTTTCCATGAAGTCCTATATCAAAGGCAGTATACAACTTCATTTAATGTGTTTCTCAAACCTCACAACCCTTTTGTTGAGTAACCATTGAACATTCTTTGTAACAAATATTCCTTGGTTCACACTTTGGGAAATTGACAACTGCTTTGTAAATTGAATTTTGTGTTTATTTTTATTTTTAAAAATACAGACAAGGTCTTGCTGTTTGGCCCAGGCTCGACCCGAACTCCTGGGCTCATGCAGTTCTCCTGCCTCAGCCTCCTAAGTAGCTGGGCCTGTAGGCATACACACCATGGTGCCGGGCTACTAGACCGTTGCTTTTGATGTATTTTAATATCAAAGCTTCAAGTAAGATACGGATATTCTTGAGTCCAAAGACGTGTAAAGCCATCCTGAAAAGCAAGTTGTTACACCTTCCTTCTCACTGTTGTTATTCTTGCCTTTTTTTTTTTTTTTGAGACAGAGTCTCCCGGCTCCAGGCTGTCACCAGGCTGGAGTGCAGTGGCACAGTCCCAGCTCACTGCAACCTCTGCCTCCTGGGTTTAAGCGATTCTCCTGCCTCAGCCTCCTGAGTAGCTGGGACTACAGGTGTGTGCCACCATGCCGAGCCAATTTTTGTATTTTTAGTAGAGACGGGGTTTCACCATGTTAGCCAGGATGGTCTTGATCTCTTGACCTTGTGATCCACCTGCCTTGGCCTCCCAAAGTGCTGGGATTACAGGTGTGAGCCACTGTACCCGGCCTTATTATTCTGCTTTGTAAATATTAATGTACCCGTTGTATATGGTTTGCTGGTACAGGATACAGTTTTTGAGTAGTGTATCATTATGGAAAATGCTATGTAATGGTAAATTCTGTAGAAAACTTTTTTCTTCCTTCACTTTTGGGTGGGCACTTTCATTCTTTGTGGTTGTGTTGTGATAAATGTTTTGGAAGAGTACTAAGCATTTCTGGAAAATGGGTATGAAATGCTGGGGATGAAGATAGTTTGTTGTGAAGTTGTATCATTAGTTTTAGAGACTGGGAGCCGTTTATCACTGAAACGGAGTTCCACAGCATAGAGTAGAATTGGTCCTTTCCCTGTCCTATTTGCTGCCACTTGTGAGACTAGGAGAAACAACTAGGTGAACGAACTCAACCCATTACTTGGTAGAGACCCTCTCTGGGAATCAGTGCCTTGAAAACATTTAGCCGTGCTGCTAAGTTATCACAGGTATTGAGCTTTTGAGCTAGACTCGCTGTAGGACAATTAATGAAAAACTAAAAAACAAAAACGAACAACAGGCCGGACGCGGTGGCTCAAGCCTGTAATCCCAGCACTTTGGGAGGCTGAGACAGGCGGATCACGAGGTCAGAAGATCGAGACTATCCTGGCTAACACGGTGAAACCCCGTCTCTACTAAAAATACAAAAAACTAGCCGTGTGAGGTGGCGGGCGCCTGTAGTCGCAGCTACTCAGGAGGCTGAGGCAGGAGAATGGCATAAACCCGGGAGGCAGAGCTTGCAGTGAGCTGAGATCTGGTCACTGCACTCCAGTCTGGGCGACAGAGCGAGACTCCGTCTCAAAAAAAACGAACAACAACAACAAAAAAACAAAACCAGAAAGCATTGGCACAATATACCTATTGATGATAATCACCTTTCCAAATTAATTTTATTACTACATCATAGTGTAATATGTCATTCATTCCCATAACATTTCTATTACATGGTTAAGAGAGAGTAAGTGTTATTTCTCTGATCTAGGAGCTAAGGCATAAACTTAACAAATTTACTCCAGTTTGTATGGCTGTTTCAATTACGGGATCAAACTTGGAATCCAGATCTCCTAAACAATTGCCCTTTTTGCTAACTGCATTTACTCAAGTTTGTTTTGATGTGTTTAAATACATTTTTAAATAAATACATGTATTTGTATTGAAGTTTTATGGCTTAGACAGTTAAATAACCAGGAAAGAGTATTGTTTTTTTCCCTTAAAGATCAGAAAAGTGAGGCTTAGAAAGATGGCCTTACCTAGTGTTGTATAGTTTGGAGGTGAGAGCTGTGACTAGAATTTAGCCCTTTTTTTGTCCACTGTTGATAAACCAAGATGTCAGTAGATAGTGTCTTTACTGGATGCCAATAAGTGTGTATTGAATAGAACTCAATCTCTTCCTATTTTTTTTTAATTTTTAACAATTTTTAAATTTTTTTGAGACAGAGTCTCACTCTGTCACACAGGCTGGAGTGCAGTGGCACTATCTCAGCTTACTGCAACCTGTGCCTCCTGGGTTCAAGCGATTCTTGTGCCTCAGCCTCCCAAATAGCTGGGATTACAGGCGCATGCCACCACACCTGGCTAATTATTGTATTTTTAGTAGAGATGGAGTTTTGCCATGTTGGCCAGGCTGGTCTTGAACTCCTGACCTCAAGTGATCTACCTGCCTCAGCCTCCCAAAGTGCTGGGGTTACAGGCATGAGCCACTGCGCCCAGCTGACCCTATTGCTAGTAAGGTCAATTTTTCAGATTTTAAAGGATATCAAACTTTTCTCCCAGATCCAGGTTTTACACCAAGATTATACTAGTCCACTTTATTGAACACATGACTTGAATTAGATGCCTTTTGGGAGGCCTAAATCATAGGTCTAGAAAAAGTGACTGACCTTCTTATAGGAGTCAGGAGAGAGAATTAGGGCAATGACTATGACTACATACCAGTTGTAGGACAACGGCATGAGGTCACATAAGGAGAAACTGTGCAAGAACAGGCCTTTGGCAGGAACAGGGAGCAATCTAGTTATACTGTAGCACTGAATTGAAAAGCACAGTTAACTCTGTTTCTAGGTGGGCACTTGACATTGTTTCCTAGGTTAGACCAGTGAGTTGGGAATGACAGCCTACTGGAGGGGAGAGTGCAGCAAAGATGCAGGAAACACAAATTGTAGTCAGTTTATTAATCTAATTAAGTAGAACAGTGATTGAGTCCCTGGGCATGGTGTTGTGTGCCTGTAATCTCAGCTACTTGGGAGGCTTAGGCAGGAGAATCACTTGAACCCAGGAGGTTGAGGTTGCAGTGAGCCAAGATTGGGCCACTGCACTCCAACCTGGGTGACAGAGTGAGACTCTTGTCCAAAAAAAAAAGGAAATTAATATAATGTATTACTCTAACCCTCTAGCCCCAGACAATGTGCTGATTTCAGAAGGCAAATTCGTTGTAAATTGATTGTTTACCAATATAAGAAGTGACACTACATCTAGACCAAATTAGATCAAGGATAGGGCAGTGTTTCTCAAACTTTAGAGAGGACCACAATCACCTGGAGGGTGTATTAAAAAACATTGCTGGTACCCACTCCTAGAGGTTCTGTTTTGATTTTGCATTTTAAACAAATTTTTAGGTTGATGCTGATGTTAGTACTGCTGATCTTTGGATCACACTTTGAGACCCACTGATCTTGGACAGGAAAGTGACGCGAGTATAACTGTTCAGTTCCTCCTGATTAAGGTCTTCACGGAGAAGGGAAAAAACACTAACATTTAAGTCTGTACCCTGTCAAAATCCTGTGCCACGTGATTTGTAGTCATTGTTTAACTTAACCCTTGAAACCACTCTGCAAAGCAGTCCCCAGGCCCATTTTCCCTCAAACATACACCTGTTAAAAACTTGCTGGAGTAATTCTTTCTTCACTGGCAGCTTATACCTTATAACTGAAAGAATAATATTGACATATACCCGTACAAATGGGATTTTATTTAATGTAGAGGATATGTTAAGTTCCATTGCTGACTAGTATGTATTCATTACTCTTCTTGTTGACTTACGAGAGAGATAAAATGTAGATTAATTTGGCAGTAATGATTATACAATAAATGGAATTAAATTTTGAGATATAGTTTCTCATAAAGAACATAAAGTGAATGAGAGCTTGACTTTAAAAATCAATATATTACATCTTTCAGATCACAGAAAAAATGAGCCTATGTTAATTTTGTGTGTGTTTTTTTTTAATGTTGCCAATTGGTTATTGACCAGCTGTACTTTAGAAAAATACAGGAGGAGGAATGGTAAATTTCAGAATAGTAAGTATTAAGGTATGACCAAATCCTTGATAACTCAACCATAAGACTTATTTAAAGCACAGTATTTTCTGCTAATATTGTTTTTGAAAAGTCAACTTTTTTTTGAAACGTCAACTTGTTTTTCCTGGAACTCAGTGAAGTTACTTTGTGTTGTTTGACAGACAGCATCATACAGAATTATTAAAAAAAAAAAAAAAAAAAGCAGTGATCCAAGCAGTTGAATTGGAAGCACTCTGGGGAAACCTGCTGTTTATTGTGAAAATCATCTTCGATCTCGGAATTAAAAGTAAAGCTGGAAAGGAATTTACAAACGAGAAAAAAAAGAAGTTTGGAATCGGATTCACAGGATCTGGGCTTGGAAATGCCTCAGGTAAATCATACAGAGTAGGTGCAAAGTTTTATATTTTCCCACTACAGAAAGTCAATACCATTGACTCTTAAATGAATCTTAACACAACTTTGCATACTACCTTTTTATGGTATCTTATTTCTGATCTCAGCTAGTTTTGAGTACATGTTCTTCCTTCCATTGGCTTCTATTTCTTTCTTTGCTATCACTTGAAGTTTAATGAGTTCTACATAGGTAGTATGGTGAATAGGTAGAAGGTAGACAGATCTGCTGGCTTTATGGGGCAAAACCAACTCCCCTGAAAATTAATCTGCCACAGCAATCCCATTTCTGTCTCCTCACTCTTCCTGTTTCCCAGTTCTTACCTTTCATTTATGCCAGCTGAATTTAGAAGTAATTAAGAGGAAATAGTGAGAGACTTCAGGCTCCCTCCCCCAACCCCTCTCGTCTCTCTCTTTCTCATAGACACACACACACATACATATGTGTGCACATATAAATATCTCCTTACAAAACATATCTAAGAATGATTGTATCTGTTTATATTATGGCAGCGACTCTGAATTGATCGGTTTTGGTTTGAGGCAATCACTGAGACAATCAGTGAAGCCCTGTTAGTCCCTATTCTGCTTATCTAAACTCCTCCTTTTCTTCTTCAGTGTTTAGCTCTTGCCCCTCCCCTGTTTGTTTCAGTGCTGGGGAGAAACCTAGAAGTAATGAGTGGGCAGGGACTCTTGGGTGACTTTTTGTGTCTGAGCTATCCTTTGAGCATAGGGAATCAACAATTTGCTGGGATTGTCTGGTGACTCGAGACAGGCAGAAGAGGCAAAGAAAGGGGACTTGGTTAATGGATATTGAAAAGACAGTGGCCGGCCAGGCCCAGTGGCTCACGCCTGTAATCCCAGCACTTTGGGAGGCCAAGACAGGCGGATCACAGGTCAGGAGATCAAGACCAGTCTGGCCAACATCGTGAAACCCTCTTTACTAAAAATACAAAAATTAGCTGGGTGTGGTGGTGCGTGCCTGTAATCCCAGCCACTCGAGAGGCTGAGACAGAATTGCTTGAACCTGGGAGGCAGAGGTTGTAGTGAGCCAAGATCATGCCACTGGACTCTAGCCTGGGGAAACAGGGAACTCCGTCTCAAAACAAGAAAAGACCAGCGGCCTACTGCCACCCCAACCTCTGTGACAGATGGACTGCACATACCCTTTTAGAGTGGTTGCCCATTCGAGGTTTAGTTTTATATTTACTGAGTACTTGAATTTGGGGCTTACATTTTAAACTTATTTTCTCAAGCTAACTTTTTCTAGGAAGAAAGGTTCTGCAGGCCTGGAAATGTTGGGGGAAGGTGAGAGAAAGAGAAAAAGAAAAACAATAAGATGGGACGTACCAATGAAGAAAAATACAATGAGAAGGTCTATGAAAAGTCCAGTTTGCAGAAGATAGAAAGTATATGAAAAGAATAAGCAAATAGATTAATACCATTTAAAAACATTTCTGCAGAAACTTGTAAAAAAAAAAAAAAAAAAAAACTAAGAGATTTTTGGCCTGGTGTCAGTGGTTCATGTCTGTAATCCCAGCACTTTGGGAGGCCAAGGTGGGCGGATCACTTGAGGTCAGGAGTTTGAAACCAACCTGGCCAACATGGTGAAACCCCATCTCTACTAAAAATACAAAAATTAGACCAGGTGTGGTGGTGCGCACCTGTAGTCCCAGCTACTCGGAAGACTAAGTCAGGAGAATTGTGTGAACCCGGGAGGTGGAGGTTGCAGTGAGCTGAGATCACGCCACTGCACTCCAGCCTGTGCGACAGAGCGAGACTCTGTCTCAAATTAAAAAAAAAAAAAAAGCTGGGTGCGGTGGCTTGCACCTGTAATCCCAGCACTTTGGGAGGCCGAGGCAGACTGATCACTTGAGGTCAGGAGTTAGATCAGCCTGGCTAACATATAGTGAAACCCCCATCTCTACTAAAAGATATAAAAAGTAGCTGGACTTGGTGGCGTGTGCCTATAGTCCCAGCTGCTTGGGAAGCTGAGGCAGGAGAATCGCTTGAACACTGGAGGTGGAGGTTGCGGTGAGCTGAGATCTTGCCACTGCACTCCGCCTGGGTAACAGAGCAAGACTATGTCTCTCCAAAAAAAAGAAATTTTTTATTCTTTCTCATTCTCTTTCTTCAGCTCAGTTAGATTTTAAAGTGAAGCCTTTCTATTATTTGACCCACTTTAGAAGGGTGAGCCCAGACTTGACTCTGAGGGATTTGTATAGATGTTAAAATGTAAACAGAAGATAGAGAAAAAAACAAGAAGGAGAATTAATGCTGGGTCTCAAGTCTTTTTTTTTCCCCTTTATTTATTATGGAATGGACTGTGCCCTTTTCGGGAATCAGGATTAAGGCTACAGCGTTCATGCCCAAGTTACTGGTCTTACAAGGAGATCTTTGGGTATTTAGTTGATTCTGTTTCCGTTACCTTCCTGCAGGCATTGGTTATACTAGATAGTGAATCCCAAACTGTCTTCCAGCTTGCTTTGGAAAATAAGACATGGGACTCACTTAGCAGCACAGAGTGAGAGTAATTTGCTGTATCTGCAGACCCCAGGAAAAGACAGGGAATTCTCTACTGATGATAGTTAAAATAGTGTTGTTAGACAAGGATGTGAAGAAATGTTATATAGCTAAGTGAAAGTACTTGATAGGTGCTGTATGGTGACTGGTGGCTAAATAAGCTTTAGTGTCTAGAAGATATTAATTGCTGCTGTATATTTTTTCAATTTTTTTTGACAGGGGAAACACTACTTTAAATTACAAACTCAATTCATTTGGTGTGTTTCAAAGGTGCAATACTTTTCTTCATGTATCAGTGAAAGAAGTTAGAAATTAACTCCCCCCAAAAATAAGCAAATGGCAAACCAATGTCCGTGAAAATCACAGTCACATATAGTGTGGCCTAGAAAACAGAGGGGCAAGACAGGCTCCAGCCACTTTCATGAGTTTCATCAAATACTGGATCTACTCAAGGGTGGAAAGAAAAGGCAACTTTCAAAAAGGAGTATGTTATTAAATGAGGCGTTTACTATACTCCTTCTTGAAAGCACCAGATGGGGAACATGTTTTCTAAACTAGATCTAGGAAGTGGATCTGTCCTCCTCCCCTTAAGGGCTATCCACTGGTTAATTAATAAAAAAAAAAAAAAAAGACTGAAAAATCGCACACACACTCCCCTCAAAAAAATAGGAGGAAAAAACCAACAACATACCAAGATGTCCCAGATTACTCTCCAGAGTGGAACTGGGGAACAGCTTCAACAATTCCAATTAGTTTATTACAGAGTCATCCATAAGCATGCCTTGCTTTTAAACAAATAATAAGTTTTAAAACAACAAAACCTAGTACTAATCACTTTTCTGACAGTACACAATTACTCAAAATTAACTAGTACTGGGAGGGGGAAAGGGGGACCCATACCTATGGGCCTTGTCCTACACAAGTGCATGTGGGTAGGTACACGGCATTTGTCATTATTGCAAAAACGAATTTACTTTTATTTTTATTTAGTTATTTATTTTTGAGACGGAGTCTCGCTCTGTCGCCCAGGCTGGAGTGCAGTGGCACGATCTCTGCTCACTGCAAGCTCTGCCTCCCGGGTTCACACAATTCTCTTGTCTCATCCTCCACAGTAGCTGGGACTACAGATGCCTACCACCACACCTGACTAATTTTATTTTTGTATTTTTAGTAGAGACGGGGTTTCACCGTGTTAGCCAGGATGGTCTCTATCTCCTGACCTCGTGATCCACCCGCCTCAGCCTCCCAAAGTGCTGGGATTACAGGCGTGAGCCATTGCGCCCGGCCTATTTTTTATTTTTTGAGATGGGAGTTTCGCTTTCGTTGTCCAGGCTGGAGTGCAATGGGACGATCTCGGCTCACTGCAACCTCCACCTACTGGATTCAAGTGATTCTCCTGCCTCAGCCTCCTGAATAGCTGGGATTACAGGTACATACCACCACACCTGGCTAATTTTTGTATTTTCAGTAGAGACAGAGTTTTGCTACATTGGCCAGCCTGGTCTCGAACTCCTGACCTCAGATGATCCGCCTGCCTTGGCTTCCCAAAGTGCTGGATTACAGGCTTGAGCCACCGCACCCAGCCTGAATTTTAACTTTTAATCTTTAGTTTGATTTAAACATTGCTTTTAGTACGATGCCGACACCAGCTGTGCAGAAAGGGCTCTGGAGAGATGTTCATAGCAGCACACACCTGCAGCTCTTCTTCGATTCTGGAGGCTCCAGGGCAGCCAATATTGCATCGTCCAATACGTTCCTTTTTTTTTTTTTTTCTGGAGATGTACTCTCGCTCTTGTTGCCCAGGCTGGAGTGCAATGGTGCAATCTCAGCTCACTGCAACCTTTGCCTCCCAGGTTCAAGCGATTCTCCTGCCTCAGCCTCCCGAGTAGCTGGGATTACAGGCACCTGCCACCACGCCCAGCTAATTTTTGCGTTTTTAGTAGACAGGGTTTCACCATGTCCAGGCTGGTCTCGAACTGCTGACCTCAGGTGGAACACCTGCCTCAGCCTCCAAAAGTGCTGGGATTACAGGCGTGAGCCATCGCGCCCAGCTGTCAAATAAATTCTTTAGGCCTTTTTGTGTGAGTGTAGAACACTCCATGATACCTGACAGCCTTCAGGTCACGGGCCAGCTTTTTAGCAGTCTCCAGAGTGATAGGCTTCTGTTTGTTCTTGGAAAGTTTCTCAATAGCAGAGGGGTTATCTCTGATATCAGTTTGGGTCCCAACAAGCAAGAAAGGAGTCTTTGGGACGGTTATCTCAGGCACCCACTTTTTTCACATTTTCAAATGAAGATGGAGAGACCACTGAAAAACAGAGTAGAAATATATCTGTTCGTGGATAACTCAGCGGTTGTAATCTGTTATAATCCTTTGCCCTACAATATCAAAAAGTCCAAGAGTGTATGGTTCTCTACCAGTCGTAACGGTGACTGCATAGTTGTCAAAAACAGTACATTATTCTGATGGAAATTTGTTTGTTGTGTAGGATATCAGGAGACATGTTTTACCAACAGCAACATCACCCACAACACACTTAATTGTCTGCATTGCTGAAATAGTTTTGTATCCACTTTAAATATTTCAAATCTGATGTTGACCTCAGCTTCTCCACCAGGGCGTTGGCAGCACTCTATTTTTTCTATTTTTAGGCATTTTCCTAATTTAAGTCTACAGTTCAGTGTTAGCCAAAGCTCTTAAATATACTATACAGTAGAAGAAAGTATAGAAATGTTTTCTGAAAAGAATAAGTTACTTGGTGTGGAGTTGGGACTCATATGTGATAAATTGGTTTCAAAATAGTCTTTAACTTTCTAAAATAAAAATCACTCTGTTGTAGCCTAGTGTAAGCGGAATGGATCCGCCTTTCGGGGATGCCTTTCGAAGCCACACCTTTTCGGAACAAACTCTGATGAGCACAGATCTCTTAGCAAACAGTTCGGATCCAGATTTCATGTATGAACTGGTAAGCAACATTTTCTTGGTTTTGGTCTTGATTGATTTGGGGTAAAAGTTTGTGGGAGAGTTTTTTATTTATAAATGCCTGGGAAAAAAAAAAAAAGATGTGCTTGGGCCAAGTTTAATTCTTATGATTATACCTCTAGTAATTTTGTTTGTTTTTATTTTTTTGAGACGGAGTCTTATCCTGTTTCTCAGGCTATAGTGCGGTGGTGCAATCTTGGCTCACTGCAGTCTCCACCTCCCAGGTTCAAATGATTCTTCTGCCTCAGCCTCCCAAGTAGCTGGGATTACAGGCATGTGTCACCACATCCAACTGATTTTTTTTTTTTTTTTTTT
>NW_012103299.1:831046-838722 GCF_000951045.1 Mandrillus leucophaeus | reverse complement strand
TAATCCCAGCTACTCAGGAGGCTGAGGCAGGAGAATCGCTTGAACCCGGGAGACAGAGGTTGCAGTGAGCCGAGATTGCGCCACTGCACTCCAGCCTGAGCAACAAGAGCAAGACTCCGTCTCAAAAAAAAAAAGAAGAAACAAATTAACCCATCAAAAATAGTAAAAGATTATGTAAATATCTTCAAATCTAGTTTTTGGTAAAGATAATGGACTTCTCAGTGGGAAAACGTTGAGCAAGGCATATGAATGACATAAAGAATGTGACACTAAAATAGCAGTTCCAAACAGGATCTGCCTATACTTATCATTTATTCTTGAGGTAAATAGACACTTAAAATTCATAAGAAAAACATTTTAGGCCAGGCGCGGTGGCTCACGCCTGTAATCCCAGCACTTTGGGAGCCCCAGGCAGGAGGATCACGAGATCGGGAGATTGAGACCATCCTGGCTAACACGGTGAAACCCCATCTCTACTAAAAAATACAAAAAAATTAGCCGGGCGTGGTGGCTGGCACCTGTAGTCCCAGCTACTTGGGAGGCTGAGGTAGGAGAATAGCGTGAACCCAGGAGGCAGAGGTTGCAGTGAGCCGAGATCAAGCCATTGTACTCCAGCCTGGGCGATAGAGCAAGACTCCATCTCAAAAGAAAAAAAGAAAAACATTTTAAAAACAGTTTTAATTACATCAAATTGAAAAAACACAAAAATATATAAAAACTGGAAAACTGAGTACTCAAATGCATAAATCTACTAAAAATTAGTGAATTGTATACTTAATATAGGTTGGTTTTATGGTATGTGAAATTATACTTCAGTAAAACTGTAAAAACATAGACAGGCCAGGTGCAGTGGTCACGCCTGTAATCCCAGCACTTTGAGAGGCTGAGGCAGGTAGATCACGAGGTCAAGAGTTCAAGACCAGCCTGGCCAAGATGGTGTATCTACTAAAAACACAAAAAAAATTAGCTGGGTGTGGTGGCACGTGCCTGTAATCCCAGCAATTCGGGAGGCTGAGGCAGAGAATTCCTTAAACCCGGAGGCAGAGGTTGCAGTGAGCCAAGATCACGCCACTGCACTCCAGTCTGGGTGACAGAGTGAGATTCTGTCTCAAAAACAAACAAACAAACAAAAACAAAACGCAGACAACACACACACACACCCCCCCAAAAATTAAAAAAAAAAAAAAAAAAAAAAACAACTCTGGAAGACTGAAAACTTCATTTTCTTCCTGTGCCTCCACCTTCCAAACCTTTTACCAAAACATAACTAACAGGTTTTTTTTCTATGCATATGTAAACATATGTATATCTTTTTTTGTATATATATATACTTTTTAATTGGATAATATAGATAACAGTTTTCTGTAACTTGCTCTTTTAAAAATAAAAATGTATGGTGGGCAGTCTTTCATGTTTGTACATTAGAGCTAAGCTGCATTCATTTCAGTGACTGCAGAGTCTTAACTGATACTTGAAATTGACATCTCCAGTGGCACAAGCCTGTAATCCCAGCAATTTGGGAGGGCAAGGTGGGCGGATCACTTGAGGTCAGGAGTTTGAGACCAGCCTGGCCAACATGGTGAAACCCCGTCTCTACTAAAAATACAAAAAAAAAAAAAAACCTCTAAAATTCATGAGGAGTATTTTACTCTGCCTGCCCAAGTGTTGTTATAAGATCTTGCAAAAGATCTTACCATTCTGTGGCTGAATTCCAGCTCTCTTTGGATTGTTCTTTGCCTCTATATTTAAGTTCCCACTGAAAAGATATCTTCTTCTGTAATGAGGGTGTCTTTATTATTTTCATTGTTACTAATATTTAAAATTTTCCTCTCTCACATATCACATTATTTGCTTTTTAATTGAAGTGTGCCCCCCCCCACCACTGCTAAGGAGATCCCAAAATCCTTCTAAGATAAGGAAATGTAAACTATTTTCAGGAAGAATGTTTATGGTAAAACTCAAGAGCCCTTGATATTTGGATCATACCTGAGCCTCTCAAGGCACACACTTTCCCTCTTTTTTAAATTTAATTTTTAATTGTTTGTTGTTTGTTTTATTTTCACTCTACTTTTTCTTGCCTAGGGAAATGATGGCATTATATGGAATAATAAAGCATCACGTCAGTAGCCTTTATGTTAAAACAGACCAAAAGTCAAGTACTGATTTATCAGTTTGACATATGGAGGTGAATATTTCCTTCCTAAAATATGATGTGCAATTTCTTTTTTAAAACCTTTCTCAGGATAGAGAGATGAACTACCAACAGAATCCTAGAGACAACTTTCTTTCTTTGGAGGACTGCAAAGACATTGAAAATCTGGAGTCTTTCACAGATGTCCTGGATAATGAGGGTGCTTTAACCTCAAACTGGGAACAGTGGGATACATACTGTGAAGACCTAACAAAATATACCAAACTTACCAGCTGTGACATCTGGGGAACAAAAGAAGTGGATTACTTGGGTCTTGATGACTTTTCTAGTCCTTACCAAGATGAAGAGGTTATAAGTAAAACTCCAACTTTAGCTCAACTTAATAGTGAGGACTCACAGTCTGTTTCTGATTCCCTTTATTACCCCGATTCACTTTTCAGTGTCAAACAAAATCCCTTACCCACTTCATTCCCTGGTAAAAAGATCACAAGCAGAGCAGCTGCTCCTGTGTGTTCTTCTAAGACTCTGCAGGCTGAGGTCCCTTTGTCAGACTGTGTCCAAAAAGCAAGTAAACCCACTTCAAGCACACAAATCATGGTGAAGACCAACATGTATCATAATGAAAAGGTGAACTTTCATGTTGAATGTAAAGACTATGTAAAAAAGGCAAAGGTAAAGATCAACCCAGTGCAGCAGAGCCGGCCTTTGTTGAGCCAGATTCACACAGATGCAGCAAAGGAGAACACCTGCTACTGTGGTGCAGTGGCAAAGAGACAAGAGAAAAAAGGGATGGAGCCTCTTCAAGGTCATGCCACTCCCGCTTTGCCTTTTAAAGAAACCCAGGAACTATTACTAAGTCCCTTACCCCAGGAAGGTCCTGGGTCACTTGCCGCAGGAGAGAGCAGCAGTCTTTCTGCCAGTACATCAGTCTCAGATTCATCCCAGAAAAAAGAAGAGCACAATTATTCTCTGTTTGTCTCCGACAACTTGGGTGAACAGCCAACCAAATGCAGTCCTGAAGAAGATGAGGAGGACGAGGAGGATGTTGATGATGAGGACCATGATGAAGGATTCGGCAGCGAGCATGAACTGTCTGAAAATGAGGAGGAGGAAGAAGAGGAAGAGGATTATGAAGATGATAAGGATGATGATATTAGTGATACTTTCTCTGAACCAGGTATTATCATGCTTGCAAGCTTACCAGACTGACCTTTGTATTACTATTTTGAAATAGAAAGGTTTTGGTTTCTATTTTGTTTGGATAATTTCTTTATTTTAGTTTGGGAATTAAATGACTTAAACCTTGGCTTGAATGATCACTTTTGCTCACATAGGGATTCATAAGCTAATTCCTCGAGGGCTTATTTTTTATTATTTTATTTCTTATTTTCAAAATTAAAATAGACATGGGAGCTTGTTGTTGTTGCCCAGGCTGGTCTCAAACTCCTGGGCTCAGGCTATCCTCCCACCTTGGCCTCCTAAAGTGTTGGGATTACAGGCGTGAGCCACTGTGCCCAGCTGAGGACTTACTCTTAATGTATCTTATGTTAAGTGACCTGTTTTGTCATTCACTTGAGCATTTATGCTAAGACACCAAGAATTTATTGTTTTAAAAATATTCCTGTTTAGGGCCAGGCACAGTGGCTCACGCCTGTAATCCCAGCACTTTGGGAGGCCGAGGTGGGTGGATCACCTGAGGTCAGGAGTTAAAGACCAGCCTGACCAACACAGCAAAACCCTGTCTCTACCAAAAATACAAAAATTAGGTGTTGTGGCACGCACCTGTAATCCCAGCTACTCCGGAGGTTGAGGCAGGAGAATCACTTGAACCCAGGAGGCTGAAGTTGTGGTGAGCTGAGATTGCGCCATTGCACTCCAACCTGGGCAATAAGAGTGAAAGTCTGTCTCAACAACAACAAAAAATAATAAATAAAAATATTCCTGTTTATGCATGTGTCTCTCTATTATAGTTGAGATAAGTTAGGAGTATACAGAATGTTGAACCAAGTGATGATGGTTTATATTACTCATGCCAATACCCAACAAAGTCTATTTATGAATAATGTAAAAGAGAGCATTTTCTTTGTGTCTGCTAACATTTTAATTTACATCATATTTTCCTATTTAAGAAAAATACATGCTATAATTTGGTGAGCATGAAGGAGACTCTGCTTTATTTATATACAGTGCATATAAATAAAAGGGACGAAGAAAATGAAATCTGTGGGGGAACTGGTTCACTTTAGCATTTACATGCTTGGGCTTTTGGCACTGTTGGCTTGTGCAGTTTATTTATAAAAATGGTATTGCCAAGTGGCACATGGTTGAATATGCACAAAGAAGTAAAGATCTTCAAATTTAAACTAAAGTTATTTTCTTCAAAAATAGTGTTGATACTAACTCTGCATGAAAACTAAGTTATTATTATAAAAAAAGAAACCGAAATATCAAAGAGAACCCTTTTGTTATAATGATGATTGCTGGAATTTCAGGCAGTATAAACATAGATATTTAATTTTCTGAAAGGTGTTTAAAGTATAATACCTGTATTGTAACTAGTGAAACGTTATTATTACTAAGAACTTTTCCTTCAGTGAAATCTTTCTGCTACACAAATGTTTAGATTTATGCATTTGACACAAACAAATTTTTTGATTTGGGTGGAGTTTCAGGTAAGTAAAAGATACTTGAATATGGAAGAAAAGGGTTTGTGCCTTCTTCGTTGGTTTACTGTACAACTCTATGTAGTCTAGGTAGAATAATGGTCTTTTTATAATACAGGAAAATTTTTCTCTTGGCAAGTGAATAAAATCTGCTTTGAGATGTTTCAAGGAGACTTTGACTATAGGTAGGGGTAATTTATATAACTCCCTGCACTTGGAAGATCATAGTGCTGTTCATGAGTGGTCCTTAAAGTCTTGACAGATCAGTCCTGTTGCTTTGAGTCTCGTATGTAGGAGTAGGGGAAGGGTGAGACAAAGAGAGGATGGGTAATTAAGGGAAATGGCAAATGTAGGGAAGGAAATGCCTTTAGCAGCTGGTGCTTAAAGGAATATATAGATCAGAAGGAGTCAGTAAATCCTACAGTAAACCCTACCATCATCAAGGCAGCAAGGACTACATTATCTACCTGACTTTTGATTGTAGTTTTGCTTTTCTTTGACTTTTCCCCCACAACTTTATCAGGGTGTGTTTGCAAATAGAAATTGTATATGTTTAAAGTGTACAACATGTTTTGATACATGTACACGTTGTGAAATGATTACCAAAATCAGGCTAGTTAACATACCCATCACTTCACATTGTAGGGTGGTAAGAACATTTAACATCTACTCTCTTAACAAATTTTGCCTATACAATACAGTTTTGTTTTGTTTTGTTTTTTGAGACAAGATATGGCTCAGTTGCCTACCCTGCAGTGCAGTAGCACAGTCTTGGCTCACTGCAACCTCCGCTTCCCTGGCTCAAGCTACCCTCCCACCACAGCCTTCCAAGTAGCTAGGACCACAGGTGTGCACCATCATGCCCAACTAATTTTTGTATCTTTTGTTGAGATGGGGTTTTGCCATGTTGCCCAGGCAAGTCTTGAACTTGTGAGCTAAGCCACCTGCCCGCCTCGCCTCCCAAAGTGCTGGGATTACAGGCGTGAGCCACCACTCCCAGCCCAGTATTGTTATATGTAGTCACAATGCTGTGTGTTAGATCTCCAGAGCTTATTCATCCTGCATAACTGAAACTTTGTACCTTTTGACCAACATTCTTCCCATTTCCCCCAACCCCCAGCCCCTGGCAGCCTCCATTCTACTTTCTACTCTCTGATCCTGAGTTTGACTTTTTTTCTAAGATTTCGCATATAAGTGAGATCATGCTCTATTTGTCTTTCTGTGCCTGGCTTATTTCACTTAGCATAATATCTTCCAGGTTCATCAACGTTATCACAAAGACAGGATGTCCTTTCTTTTTAAGGCTGAATAATATTCCTGTGTGTGTGGGTATGTGTGTATAACTCTTACATTTTCTTTATGTGTGTGTTCATTGTTGGCCCCTTTGTTGATTCCTTATCTTGGATTATGTGAATACTGTTGCAGTGAACATAGGAATGCAGATATCTCTTCAAGATACTGACTATTTATTTTGGCTGTATCCCCAGAAGTGGTATTGCTGGATCATATGATCTTTCTATTTTTAATTTTTTGAGGAACTTCCAGGCTGTTTTCCATAAAGACTGTACCAATTTACATTCCCACCAATAGTTTACAAGAGTTCTCTTTTTTTCCACATCCTCAACAACACTTGCTATCGTTTATCTTTTTGATAATAGCCATGGTGACAGGTATGAGGTGATATCTCATTGTGGCTTTCGTTTATATTTCTCTGATGATTAGTGGTATTGAGCATGTTTTCATATACTTCTGGGCCATTTGGATGTCTTTTAAAAAATGTTTATTCAGGTCCTTTGCCCATTTTTTAATTGGATTGTTTTCTTGCTATTACATTGTTTGGGTTCCTTGTATATTTTGGATATTAACTCCTTATCAGACGTATGGTTTGCAGATATTTTTCTTTCATTTCATAGGTAGTCTCTTCACTCTGTTAATTGTTTATTTTGCTGTGTGGGGAGCTTTTTGGTTTGATGCAATTTCATTTGTTTATTTTTGCTTTTGTTGCCAGTGCTTTTGGAGTTATATATTTAAAAAATCATTGCCCATACCAATGTCAAGAATCCTTTTTCGTGTTTTCTCCTAGTATTTTTATTGTTAGTTTTTATGTTTAAGTCTTTAATCCATTTTGAGTTGATTTTTTAATATGGTATGAGATAAGAGTCTCCAATTTCATTATTCTGCCTTTGAATATCCAGTTTTCTCATAACCATTTATTGAAGAGACTATCCTGTTGTTTCTGGCACCTTTGCCAAGGATTAATTAATGGGACATAATGTGGGAATTTATTTCTGGGCTGTTTCATTGGTATATATGTCTGTTTTTATGCCAGTACCATATTGTTATAATTACTATAGCTTTGTAATATATTTTGAAATCAGATAATATGATGCCTCCAGCTTTGTTTTTCTTGCCCCAGATAGCTTTGGCTATTCAGAATCTTTTGTGATTTCATATGGCTTTTAGGGTCTTTTTCCCTTTATTTAAGGATTGCATTGAATCTGTGGTTCACTTTGGGTAATATGGATATTTTGGCCATATTAACTCTTTCAATCCATAAACACAGGATATCCTTCTATTTATTTGTGTCTTCAGTTTCTTTCACCAGTGTTGTATAGTTTTCAGTGTATAGATTTTTCACCTTCTTGGTTAAATTTTTTTCTAAGTTTTTTTTTGGTGTGATACTATTGTAAATGGGATTGTTTTTCTTATTTCTTTTTTGGATAGTTAGCATATAGAAACACAACTGATTTTTGAATAATGATTTTTATCCTGCAGCTTTACTGAATTAGTTTATTCGTTCTAACAATTTTATCTAACAATTATGAAGTCCTTTTTCTTTCTTTTTCTTTTTCTTTCTTTTT
>NW_012103299.1:805587-829501 GCF_000951045.1 Mandrillus leucophaeus | reverse complement strand
GTTAGCCAGGATGGTCTCGATCTCCTGACCTCGTGATCCGCCCGCCTCGGCCTCCCAAAGTGCTGGGATTACAGGCTTGAGCCACCACGCCCGGCCTGGCCCGTGGTTTTCTTACCTCATGTGTTCTTGTTTAGTTTTGGTATCATGGTGATACTGGCCTCATAAAATGGGTTTGGAAATGTTCTCTCGTCTACATTTCCTTTGGAAGGATTGATATTAATTCTTCCTTCAATACTTGAGTTTTTTGTAAGTTTTTTGTAAGTTTTTGTAAGTTTTTTGTAACTCATTGAGAGTTTTTTGTTTGTTTGTTTGAGACGGAGTCTTACTCTGTCACCCAGGTTGGAGTGCAGTGGCACGATCTCGGCTCACTGCAATCTTCACCTCCTGGGTTAAGTGATTCTCGTGCCTCAGCCTCCCAAGCAGTTGGCACTACAGGCACTCACCACCATGCCTGGCTAATTTTTGTATTTTTAGTAGAGATGAGGTTTTGCCATGTTGGCCAGGCTAGTCTGGAACACCAGACCTCAGGTGATCTGCCCGCCTTGGCCTCCCGAAATGCTGGGATTACAGATGTGAGCCCCCGTGCCCGGCTGACAGTTTTTAATTACTGATTCAGTGTTCTTTCTTGTTATTGGTTTGTTCAGCTTTTCTATTTTTTCTCATGATTCAGTCTTGGTATGTTTCTAGGAAGTTATCCGTTTCTTCTAGGTTATTCAATTTGTTGGTGTATAATTGTTTATAGTAGTCCTTAATGATTCTTTACATTTCTGTGGTATTAAATCTGATTTCTCCTCTTTCATTTTACTAAGATCTTTTTTCTTAGTTTAGCTAAAAGTTTTTAAATTTTGTTTTCGTTTCAACAAAAAACTGTTCATTGATCTTTTTAGTGTCCAGTTCATTTATGTCTGCTCTGATCTTTGTTATTTTCTTCCTTCTGCTAACTTTGGGTTAGTTTGTTCTTCTTTTTTTACTTCCTTGAGGTGTAAAGTTTGGTTGTTTATTTGAGATCTTTTTTTTTTCTTGATGTAGGTATTTATTACCGTAAGGTTCCCTCTTGGATTTACTTTTGCTGCATCCTGTAAGTTTTGATATGTTGTGTTTCCATTTTTGCTTGTCTCAACATATTTTTGTGTTCCTCTTTTGATTTCTTCTTTGACCCATCGGTTGTTCAGGAGTATGTTGTTTAATGTCTACATGTTTGTGAATTTTCCAATTTTCCTTCTTTTTTTTTGAGACGGAGTCTCGCTCTGTCGCCCAGGCTGGAGTGCAGTGGCGTGATCTCGGCTCACTGCAAGCTCTGCCTCCCAGGTTCATGCCATTCTTCTGCCTCAGCCTCCCGAGTAGCTGGTACTACAGGTGCCCGCCACCACGCCCGGCTAATTTTTTGTATTTTTAATAGAAATGGGGTTCCATTGTGTTAGCCAGGATGGTCTCGATCTCCTGACCTCGTGATCCACCCATCTCGGCCTCCCAAAGTGCTGGGATTACAGGCATGAGCCACCGCGCCTGGCCCCAGTTCAGTCTCTTGAGTAGCTGGAACTACTGATGTGCATCATCATTCCCAACTCAGGAAAGCTTTTATTTGTTTTTTTCATTTGTGAAGGACAGCTTGCTTGCTGGATATGGTGTTCTGTGTAGATTTTTTTTTTTTTTTTCCTTGAGACAGGGTCTTACTCTGTTGCCCAGGCTAGAGTGCAATGGTGTGATCCCAGCTCACTGCACTCTCAATCCTCTGGCCTCAAGCAATCCTTCCACCTCAGCCTTCCAAGTAGCTGAGGTGTATGCCACCACAGCCAGCTAATTTTTGTATTTTTTTGCAGAGATGGGGTTTTACCATGTTACCCAGGCTGGTCTTATACTCCTAGGCTGAAGCATTTTACCCACCTCGGCCTCCCAAAGTGCTGGGATTACTTGCGTGAGCCACCGTGCCCAGGCCAGTGGTTTTTCTCTTTCAGCACTTTGAATATGTTATCTCATTCTCTTCTAGCCTTCAAGGTTTCTGCTGAGAAAACCACTGACAGTCTTGTGAGAGTTTCATTGTATATGACAAGTTGCTTTTCTCTTGCTGCTTTCAAAAATCTCTTTTTGTCTTTGACTTTCCAGAATTTGATCATAATGTATCTTGGCGAAGTTTGTTTTTTTCTTTCTTTCTTTTTTGAGACGGAGTCTCGCTCTGTTGCCCAGGCTAGAGTTCAGTGGCATGATCTCGGCTCACTGCAAGCTTTGTCTCCCGGGTTTGCGCCATTCTCCTGCCTCAGGCTCCCAAGTAGCTGGGACTACAGGCGCCCACCACCACGCCCAGCTAATTTTTTGTATTTTTAGTAGGGACAGGTTTTCACTGTGTTGGCCAGGATGGTCTCGATGATCTGACCTCGTGATCCACCTGCCTCGGCCTCCCGAAGTGCTAAGATTACAGGCATGAGCCATCGCACCTGGCCGAAGTTTTTTTTTTAAGATGAAGTCTTGCCACTCTGTCACCCAGGCTGGAGTGCAGTGGCACCGTCATGACCCACTGCAACCTCTGCCTCCTGGGTTCAAGTGATTCTCCTGCCTCAGCCTCCTGAGTAGCTAGGATTACAGGCGCCCACCACCATACCTAGCTAATTTTTGTATTTTTAGTAGAGACGGGGTTTCACCATGTTGGTCAGGCTGGTCTTGAACTCCTGACCTCAGGTAATCTGCCCCCATCAGCCTCCCAAAATGCTGGGATTAAAGGTGTGAGTCACTGCGCCTGGCCTGTCATTATTACTTTAAATAAGCTTTCTGCCCCTTTCTCTTTCTTTACTCTTTTCACTATTCCTATAATGTGCATTTCATTTTGCTTGATGGTGTCCCATAAATCCTGTAGGCTAACTTTATTCTTTTTCATTCCTTTTTCTTTTTGTTCCTCTAACTGGATAATTTCAAATGACCTGTCTTTGAGCTCATTGCTTCTTTCTTCTGTTTGATCAAGTCTTCTGTTGAATTGCCCTGTGGAATTTTTCATTTTAGTCCTTGTGTTCTTTAGCTCTGGATTGCATATAGTTGTCTATGTTCTCTTGTTGCTCACTGAGCTTCTTTAATACAATTATTTTGAATTCTTTGTTACGAAGTTCATAGATCTGCATTATTTTGGATCAGTTGCTGGTGTTTAATTTTCTTCCTTTGCTAGTGTCATTTGTCCCTGATCATTTGTGATCCTTGTAGCCTTGAATTGGTGTCTATACATTTAAACATGTGGGCACCTCTTCTAGTCTTTATAGACTGGCTTTGTCAAGGAAAGCCCTTCACTTGTCAACTCATCTAGAGGTTCTGGGTGGACTTGCTGAAGGGCTCTGCAGGCAAATTTGCTCCTGGAGTCCTTGGATAGGCTGGCCTATTGCTGGAGTCAGCGGGCAGGTGGACCTGAGGCTTGGGTCTGTAGAGGTCATCCTGGTGCCTGGAACTGTGGAAGCAGGCCTGGAGCCTGGGTCATTTGGGGTCAGTCTGAAACCTGGGTCCATAGGAGCTGACGCGGCAGTAGGGTGGGCTGTGAGTCTGAATCTACGAGAACTTACCTGGCACATGTATCTGTGGGAGTGGACTTGGTCCTGACTCCACAGGCACCCGCGTGGCATGGGGTTCTATTGGGGCAGGCCTGTCAACTAGGACTGTGGGTATGAGCCTGGAGTCCAGGTCTCCAGGGATGGGTGGGCCCTGAGCCTAAGTCTGCGGCTGCTGGCTTGGTGCTGGGGTAGGCCTGTAACCAGGTTCTGTTGGGGCTAGCTTGGGTCCATGGGAACCATTTTGGAGCTTGGGGCCATACTTTTCTTTGATCTTTAACTCCAATCTAATTTCATCCTTGATCCCTTGACTTCATTCCCTCTGGATGTGATGAGAGATAAGGAGGTCTGTGAAGGGAGATCACATGGTTAATTGATCGCCATTTTTATTTTCTCATCCCTTTGACTCTCACAGGGAGGCAGAACTAGTGTTGTAGTTGTTGTTGTCCTGTCATGTCACATTCTATTCCCTTGACCCTAGTAGGAGAAGCCTTATATATTAGCGTGTTGCTCTTACATAACAAGACAGTGGCTTTATACATTAAAGGGTCAAGTTCTCTTCTTAGACCTATTTGACAATTATTCCAAATTTGTGGATGGCATTTAATTCATTCACTTTCAGTTGACTTGAAGTAAAACCTTTTTGATTAGTATTATTTGGACAGTTCTCACAAATGTTAATGAGCAGCAGGCTTTCACCACAAAATTGTGTTAATTTTGTGGTACTATTTGGACTTTATTCACATTTGCTAGTAAAATTTTCTCCTTTTCCTAGAAGAGCTAAGCAGCTGACTTTAAAGATGCAAAAGTGAGGTACCGGTGAGGAACAGGAAGAAATTCTTCGTAGCGAAAGAGTAAGGATAGCTATAGTTTCTTCAGTCCTAGTTTAGGGTGGATTGATTGGTTTAATTTATAGCTGACAGTTTACAAAGGCCCTTTTGTGAGGACTAGCTCCCTTGATGCTGTTTCTTGGCACTTGGCTACAACAGTTCATGAGCCTACAAAGTTTCAGGAAAGGTGCAAAATGGAGTTTTAGTCTCTTTCCTGGATTGGCTCCCAAATTTTAATAGAGCCTTTTCTGTGGACAGGCTACAACTGTTTGGGGTCATGAAATTACATGGTTGTAAGGCTAAGAATTGGGCTCCTAGAATGATAATTTATTTTGTAATTTTCACTAAACATTTTCACAGTTGACTTTACCAGCTTATTGACAGTCTGTACTAACCAGAGATGTGTGATTGAAATTTTAGGCAGTAAATGTGGTATTTGTTACTTTTACTTTTTTTTGTAATCATGTCAGATAGGAATGAGTTAGGTCAGTATGATGATCTGTCACATGAAAAGAGAAGGGAAAGGCCCTAATGGGAAATATTGCATTAAACAAAATCATTGATTTGTTTTAAAAATTTTTGAGTGCCTACTTTTGTGGTAGGCACTGTGTATATTAGGTATTGGCTATACAGAGATGAAAAAAGTAGACATCTTTATCTTCATGGAACTTAGTGTTAAATGGGTTTATTTACTGTTATGATTTCTTAGAGTCTTTTAACATGTCTATGTGTACTTTGATTTGGCAAGAGAGATATGCAGGATGAGAGATTTTTAAACTTATCTGACTACATAATTCACTTTGGATAAAACCATATCTTATGGTAATAGTGTTCTTTGGAACCTAGTTTGAGAAATATTTAATGACCCTAAATTCAAGACCAGTGATCTTGGGGTATAATTGTTTTCATTCTGTTTGATCATTGGTAGTCTCTGTATTGAAAGGTGGATGGTGACTGGGCATGGTAATTCATGCCTGTAATCTCAGCACTTTGGGAGGCCGAAGTGGGAAGATTTCTTGAGCTCGACTTCGAGACCACCTTGGGTAACACAGGGAGACTCCTGTCTCTACAAAAAATACAAAAATTAGCCCAATGTAGTGGTGTGTGCCTGTAATCCTAGCTACTCTGGAGGTTGAGGTGGGAGGATTGCTTGAGCCCAGGAGGTCAAAGCTGCAGTGAGTTGTGATCACGCTGCTGCATTCCAGCCTGGATGACAGCAACACCATCCCAAGAAAGGTGGATGGCTTTAGGCAATAAATTCAGAGAGAGAGAGAGAGAGAGAGACAGACAGAGAGAGAGAGAGAGGGAGTGTGTGTGTGTGTGTGTGTGTGTGTGTGTGTGTGTATGTGTTTGTGATGGTGAATTTATGGTGTATGCTATTAGAAAACGTTACTATATTAAGTCAAAGAAAACTGATGGCTTTTAAATACTTCTGGGAAAAAGGCTGAACACCTATAGGTAATAAAACTGGTAACTAATTTGGATGGGACAGAAGAAATAAAACCACTTCATGATTATTTAAACTTAACATGAAATATATGCAGGAAAAAATCTATTCAGATCATTTAATTAGGCACAAGAAAAGTGGGAAGCCCACTTGGAGCAAGACACCTTGAGTTGTGGCCTGACTTAGTCCCAGCTGTGCCAAATCATGTCAAGCCTCCATGAGCATTTTAGTTCATATAACTGGAGCTGATAACCTTCTTCCTAACCAGGGACGGTTTTTTGCCAGAGATGCAGGCGCCTGCAGAGAGGCAAACGTAGTTACTGTCTAAGGGAGTATATCAAGTAAAGTATCCAGGAGGATGGTGTGCATGTATATATATGTGTGTATATAGGCTTAAGTGTGGAACACCCAATTACTGACATTGATAGGAAGGTGGGAGTGTTTTGGTTGGTGCATATGCCTGTGTTGAGGTGTTCGCAGTCAAACTAGGGTAATCTATGTGAGCCAGTAATTTTTGCTTACCTAGTGTAACAAGGGTCTATTTATTTATTTATTTATTGAGATAGAATCTTGCTCTTGTTGCCCAGGTTGGAGTACAGTGGTGTGATCTCATCTCACTGTACTCCGCCTCCTGGGTTCAAGTCATCTCCTGCCTCAGCCTCCTGAGTAGCTGGGATTACAGGTGTGCACCACCACGTCCAGCTAATTTTTGTATTTTTAGTAGAGATGGTTTCGCCATGTTGGCCAGGCTGGTCTTGAATTTCTGACCTCAGGTGATCCACCCACCTCTACCTCCCAAAGTGCTGGGATTACAGGCGTGAGCCACCGTGCCTGGCCGCAAGGGCCTTTTTATTTATTTTTTATTTTTTGTATTTTTAGTAGAGATGGAGTTTCATTGTGTGAGCCAGGATGGTCTCGATATCGTGAACTCACGATCCGCCCGCCTCGGCCTCCCAAAGTGCTGAGATTACAGGCGTGATCCACTGCGCCGGGCCACAACGGCCTTTTTCAAGGCCATTTCTGTTGACACAATATGGCCCTTGCATCTTTTCCAAAATTGGGTTGATAATTAGAACAAAATAAATCCTATAATTTGAAAAGAAACATAAGCACAAATAAATAGGCCAAAGCCATTGCTTTATTCTAACACAGTTTTAAAAAATTAGACTTCTAGAAATGATTGTGTCACTCAACTTGTGCGTCATTTTTTAAGAAGAGCCTAAGGGTCACCATCACACTGCTTACTGTTTTGTTTTAAACTACCACACGTGCACTAATAAAATGCTGTTAATACCAGCAGTGCTACAAAAGCTTGTCTTAACTGTTGCTAGAAATCATTCTGCTTTCCAAATTGATTCTTTTTTTTAAAGTCATGTTTATTGTGGCATAATTTTCACACAGTAAAATTCACCCCCTTACAGTGTACACTTATATGAGTTTTGACAAATCATGTAATCATATAACCACCACCACAATCAAGATACAGAATAGTTTGATCACCCCCCAAAATTCCCTATTTTATTTTATTTTATTTTATTTTATTTTATTTTATTTAGATGGAGTCTTACTCTTGTTGTCCAGGCTGTAGTGCAATGGCACAGTCTTGGCTCACTGCAACCTCCACCTCCTGGGTTCAAGTGATTCTCCTGCCTCAGCCTCCTGAGTATCTGGGATTACAGGCACCCACCACCATGCCCGGCTAATTTTTGTATTTTTAATAGAGACGATGTTTCGCCATGTGGGCCAGGCTGGTCTCGAACTCCTGATCTCAGGTGATCTGCCCACCTCAGCCTCCCAAAGTCCTGGGACTACAGGCGTGAGCCACCACACCCTGCAGTTTATATTCTTTTATTGTCATCCCTTTCCTCCACTGCCAATCCCTACCAACCACTGTGTCCATATAATTTTGCCTTTTCCAGAGTACTATATAAATGGAAGCATACTTCTGATTCATTCTTTGTCTGGAGAAAACCTAGTTCCTCCAAGCAAACATGTCATCACCTTCTTATGTTTTCAGGAAGGAAAAATGACCATTTTACTTATGGCCAGTGCTGCCCAAGTTTTCCTGGTTACTTTAGGTTTGGATTGTGTACATTCTTTGCATAGCTCATCCCTCTTCTTCATGTACCTAACATTAAGGATCCAGAGTACATCAGAGGTGGCCATTCTCTGAGGGTATTTTAAATTTATAGGTCATTCAGTATTGGGTCTGACCAACAGTTCTAGCAACTCAGAATTTAAGTATTTTCTGAAACTTCCTTTTAGGAAAATCCCCCCTTCTTAAACAGTGAAGTTAATATAAATAGCTTTCAATAAAATATTAACTGGAATAGGCATGTAAGTTTTTTATCTGATAGCCAGTATGAGAACTGTCATCTTTTATACCTTTCCAAAAGAAGTAGGATGAGAGGTAGGAAGAAAACTAATGCTGCCTCATAAAATTCTGCCCAGTAGAATACTATCATAGAAATGTATATAGCTGGGCTAGGCTTGGTGGCTCATGCCTGTAATCCCAGCACTTTCAGAGACTGAGGCCAGAGGACCGCTTGTGAACCCAGGAGTTTAAGACCAGCCTGGGCAACATAGTGAGACCTCTGTCTCTGCAAAAAAAATATATTTTTTTGGAGACAGAGTCAGAGTCTCTCATTCTGTTGCCCAGACTGGCGTGCTGTGGCACAGTCTCGGCTTGTTACATCCTCTGCCCCCTGGGTTCGAGTGATTCTTGTGCCTCTGCGTCCTGAGTAGCTGGGATCGCAGGCGTGCACCCACCATGTCCTGGCTAATTTTTATATTTTTAGTAGAGACAGGGCTTTGCCATGTTGGCCAGGTTGGTCTCAAACTCCTGACCTCAAGTGATCTACCTATCTCAGTCTCCCAAAGTACTGGGATTACAGGTGTGAGCCACCGCCCCCAGCCTACAAAAAATTTTTTTTAAAATTAGAAAAAGAAAAAAATAAGAAAAAATAATTTTAAAAATGTACATAGCTTTCTGTCTGAGATGTTTCAGATACATAAATATTAGAAGGAAGATATTTAAAAATCATAGTATATGTATCTAAGTACCATTATCTGATAGTACTTTTGATATTCCTGTGGCTATCCTGTAATTGTTCTCTTAATCCTGTGTGAAGATAATAAAAATAGTATTGCATACTAACTTATAAAAACTAAAGAGAAACCCAAGGAAGATGAACAGTGTAGTTATCCATGTTTATTAATCTCTGAATGTTTTATGAGTTAGAGATTTACGTAATAAAAGTTCTCTTATAGACCTGGTTTTTATTATCTTTGACGTGCCAGTGATGTTTTCAGATGCAAGGAAATGTATCAAGTTACAAATAGAAGGGATCTTTTTGTTTGTTCTGATTGATTTATTGAAATTTATGGAGCTTAAAAATTGTGGGACCTTTTTTTTTAAGGCTATGAAAATGATTCTGTAGAAGACCTGAAGGAGATGACTTCAATATCTTCACGGAAGAGAGGTAAAAGAAGATACTTCTGGGAGTATAGTGAACAACTTACACCATCACAGCAAGAGAGGATGCTGAGACCATCTGAGTGGAACCGAGATACTTTACCAAGTAATATGTATCAGAAAAATGGCTTACATCATGGTAAGAGGGGATTGCAGTCAGATATTTAGTGTCACTTTAATTAAGTTGAGATACTAATCGATAATGCTTTGCTTACTCCATGTACCTAGACATTCAACCCTTCCTAGCAAACTGGAGATGGGGACTATAGAGCTGCTACGTTTGCATGACTACTTTTCATCACTCACAAATAGCTTTTTCCAGTGTTAAGAGTTCTCACCTAAGCAGGGAGGAAGGACTATGTAAACATGATTTCATTTCTAGTCCCTTCTTAATCTATTTACCCATCCAGGAAATGACCAGGAGGCTGCTGATTTCTGACCTGTCAGTTGCTATAACCAGAAAGGGTTGAGGAGAAAGTGAACGGGCTCTCTTACATTCTTGTCTAATCCCCAGACCTAAATGTAAATGGGGGGACTGGAATTCAAATCGTAGTGGGGATAAAAGGACAAGGAAAGAAAAGAAAGGGAGGATGGTTATGGAGAAAAGGAGTAGTAGAGAAGAGTTGAATACCTGTAGTAGCAATCAAAAGAAGTTTATAAGCTTGGGTAGGTCAGGTCATATGCTGCGACTCATGCCTGTAATCCCAGCACTTTGGGAGGCTGAGACGGGAGATCACTTGAGTCCAGGAGTTAAAGTCTGCGATGAATTGTGATTGTGCCACTGCGCTCCATCCTGGGCGATAGAGGGAGATCCTATTTCTAAAAAAATTTTAAAAATGACAGTCTTAGGTAGGTCAGATTTTTTATTGTGATTCCGTACAAATTTTATTTTTAAATTAATCCAAAGTTTCTAGTTCTTCTGCTCTGAATTAAAAAAAAAAAAATACCAACTCTTTACTGGAAAAAGTGGGGAGGGGAACTACTAGTAAGCGTGATGGTTAGTAAACAGGTTATTCACTCATCGTACAGATGTGAGTTGCTAAGGATTTTTGAGGACAAGAATTCCATCTGATGTATGTTTGTGCCTCATTTTTCCTTTCCACTCGCAACCACGTGTACTATATTGTCGCTCAGTAAATAATTACCAAGTATTTGCCTTCAGATAAGTTTTCTACCAGAAATGAAACATTAAGTCCAGTCAGTATCCCAAGTAGCATATGATGAGTACTAGGAAAGTTGAAGGAGTTCGGAGGACAGAGGCATCCCTTTTGCCTGGAGTGACAGACCAAGACTCCTTGAGTCTTCTATAATGTTATTTATCAAAGCAACCAAAGAAGAGCTTTTAAACAAGGTTATGCTTACTTGTTGGATTTTCGAGTTCAGTACAAAAATGTGTATGTCTGACAGTTTTCAGACATAGCATCAGAAACATCTTGGTTTGAGTAAAATCTCCAAACTCTCTTCTGACTGTGTATTATACCCTAGTCCTGATTTTGGTGTTTAGTTGAACTCGTACTCATCCTGAGATTTGAGATGCTTAGTATGCCATGCGAATAATGAAGAATCTGTCATGCTGAAACTATAAGCCTAGGGTGGGGAAGAACTTGGAAAAAGTTAGAACTCTGCCATATCACCCCCCATTTCCTGCAGCCACAAGATGGGAAGGAGAGGAGGCCAGCCCTTCTAGGATAGATTGTTAAACATGCTACATGCCAAGACTTCTGAAAAGAAAGGGTAGTAGTGGGAAGTGGTTTAAAATGTGGCTGTGAAAAATGTGTCTCTTGTTAATTAAAGTGATATAACTTAAACTTCTTTTAAACTGTTTATAGGAAAATATGCAGTAAAGAAGTCACGGAGAACTGATGTAGAAGACCTGACTCCAAATCCTAAAAAACTCCTCCAGATAGGCAATGAACTTCGGAAACTGAATAAGGTGATTAGTGACCTGACTCCAGTCAGTGAGCTTCCCTTAACAGCCCGGCCAAGGTCAAGGAAGGAAAAAAATAAGCTGGCTTCCAGGTAAATGCTAATAATGTTCACTCTTGTGAAGAAAGTTTATGAGGTGAGATTAGGCCCTAAGTGAGTTTTTACAGAAGGACAACCACTTCAGCCATTATTCAGAAATTGTACTTTTCTTTTATAAATACTACAATGAGAATATTATAATTTTTCTTTTGAAAGTAGGAGGTGGTATTTTTGTTTTATGGAAAAAGTTTTTAAGAGGGGAGAGATGAATGGACTCTGGTGCATTATGTTATAGTATAACAATAAAAAATTTTTCATAGCTTTATTTTGTGTTTGCTTTTTTAGTAAGGCAGAGTTATTGAGCTATAACTTACAGTAAAATGTATACCTTTTAATGTATACTTTTATGAGTTTTGACAAACATATCCAATCATATAACCACCACCACAATCAAGATATTGAACATTTTCATCATCTTAAAAAGTTGCCTTATGTCTCTTTGTAAAGGCAAACCCCTTCCTGCACCCATAGCCCCTCAAAACCACTTATCTGTTTTCTGTCTCCATAGTTTTGCCTTCTGCATAATGTCATGTACATGGAATATACTGTATGTACGTAACCTTTGATCGAACCTGTTTTCCTTTTTTTTTGAGACAGGGTCTCACTCTGTCACCTAGGCAGTGGCCTGATCTCCGCTCACTGCAACCTCTGCCTCCAGTACTCAAGGGATCCTCCTACCTCAGCCCCTTAAGTAGCTGGAATTATAGATGTGACCCATCATGCCCAGCTAATTTTTGTATTTTTTGTAGAGATGGGGTTTCACCATGTTGCCCAGGCTGGTCTCAAACTCCTGAGCTCAAGCGATTTGCCTGGCTTGGCCTCCCAAAGTGCTGGGATTACAGGCGTGAACCACCACGCCCAGCTGAATCTGTATTCTTTCATTCAACATGATGCATTTAAGATTCATCCATATTGTTGCCTGGAGTAATAATTTGTTCCTTTTTGTTGCTGAGTTGTATTCCTTTGGGTGGAGATATACTACAGTTCATCCATTCACCAGTTGAAGGGCATTTGGGTTGCCTTCAGTTTTTGGCAATTATGAATAAAACCATCAACATTCACTTACAGATGTTTGTGTGAATATATTTGCATTTGTCTTAGATAAATATCCAAGCATATATGTTTATAAGAAACTGCCAAACTATTCTCCAAAGTAGTTATATGTACTGTTTTACATTCCTACTAGCAACACATGAGGGTTCCACTGGCATCACATCCTCTACAACTTTTGGTATTATCAGTTTTTGTTTGTTTTTATTTTTGTTTTATAGTCACTTTTATAGGTGTTTACTGATCATAGCTTTATTTCTAAATGTGTGCTAAATTTTTAAAAATCAATTTGCATAAATGATTATGTTGTGTTTTCTGGTAACTCAGTCATTTGATAAACATCAGTAGGCAGCGGTTTTGGATTGCTGTTAGAAAATGAAAGATGAATATTCACTTAAAAAAGAAAGCAGGCTGGGCATGGTGCCTCATGCCTGTAATCCCAGCACTTTAGGAGGCCAAAAAGAGAGGGTCACTTGCAGCCAGGAGTTGGAGAGTAGCCTGGGCAACATAGCAAGACCCCTTCTCCATAATTAAAAATAATAAAATTAAAATTAAAAAAAGAAAAAGAAAGTGAACTAACTGCTCCTTCCTTTCACAGAGCTTGTCGGTTAAAGAAGAAAGCCCAGTATGAAGCTAATAAAGTGAAATTATGGGGCCTCAACACAGAATATGGTAAACCTAAAGTTTTAAGAAGCTGATTAACCACCTATTGATTTGCTGAGCACTCTCTCTTTTCTTTGGTTTGTGATTTGCTTTCCCTGTATTCTGCCTAGTTTTTGGCTAGCCTCCTATTTGTTTATCTGTTCAGTAAGCCACATACTCATTTTCCTTCATTCTTGTCCTCCTTTTAGTATAAGTTTCTGTACTGGTGACTTCCCAATCTACATCTCATCTGTATACTAACAAGCTGATCCACTTGTGACCATGATAATGTATTTATTTTATTTTTTCTGTAAAAGATGTGGAAAGTTTTACTATTAAGAATAGGCAGCAAAAGCAACCTGCATTTCTCGAAAGATCACAGTAATTTCTTCTGTTTTATAATTGTATTACTGGGTTTGCCTCTTTTGTTGACTGATTTTAATATTTTCCCTAAATTGAATAATGATATTTTAGGCTTCATATGAATAATTTAGACCTGTGTTTTTCAGATTTGATTGCTCATTGGAATTGTCTATGTACTTGGTTAAAATACACATTTCTAGGCTTCTCTGCAGATCTTCTGAATTAGATTTTGTGTACAAGTAGAACTCAAGAATCCATATTTTTAACACTTCTCAGATCATTCTCTTTTTGTGTGTGTAAGACAGGGTCTTACTCTGTTGCCCAGGCTAGAGTGCAGTAGTGCAGTCACAGCTCACTGCAGCCTCTACCTCCCGGGCTCAGGTGATCCTCCCACCGCAGCCTCCCGGGTGTCTGGGAATACAGGAGTGCGCTACTACGCCTGGCTAATTTTTTGCATTTTTTATAGAGGTGGAGTTTCTACTGTGTTGCTCAGGCTGGTCTCAAATTTGTGGGCTCAAGCAATCCGCCCACCTCACCCTCCCAAAGTGCTGGGATTACAGGCATGAGCCGCTGCACCCAGTTAAGATTATTCTTTTTTTTTGAGATGCCCTGTTGCCCACGCTGGAGTACAGTGGCTCGATCTCAGCTCACTGCAACCTCTGCTTCCCAGGTTCAAGCAATTCTCCTGCCTCAGCCTCCCGAATAGCTGGGACTACAGGCCTGCGCACCACACCTGGCTAATTTTTGTATTTTTAGTAGAGATGGGGTTACACTATGTTTGCAAGGCTGGTTTGGAACTCCTGACTTCAGGTGATCCACCTGCCTTGGTCTCCCAAAGTGCTGGGATTACAGGCATGAGCCACTGCACCTGGGCCCAAGATTATTCTTAATGCAACCATTCTAGCACTTATTCAGGAACTACTGGTTTTGATCTAAACCAAAGTGCTTCTCGGCGTTTCACATCGTAGCACATGTAGAAAATTATCATCTCTTAGGCATCATGGAATATAAGAAGAGTAGGCTGCTCATGGGAGGAGGTCCCCATGAGCTGAGGGGATAATTATTTTACACATTTATTTAGAACCCTTTTACAGCACTTCAGGGGTATGGGAAGCTCTGGTTTTGATCTTCTGTGATAAGAACACCTCCTTTTTCTCTTATTTTGTTTAAGCCTGGTGTTATAAGAGTTAGTATATTCCTTTGCCTCAAAAATTGTCCTCTTCAATGTGTGGTTCTTTTGGGCAAGTTGAATCTGAAAGTGAAACAGTGTGAAAAATGATCAATTATTTGTTTCTAGAGGTTTTCTTAAGTTTAGCATGTCTGGCACATAGGTGTTCAATAAACTGTGCAGTTTTTCTTAATCCTTTATCTTGATTGTTTTCCTTTGGTGAGGGCAGAAAAAGAATTTTCAA
Organism: Mandrillus leucophaeus; assembly: GCF_000951045.1. Lineage (NCBI taxonomy): Eukaryota > Metazoa > Chordata > Mammalia > Primates > Cercopithecidae > Mandrillus > Mandrillus leucophaeus. The sequence continues at coordinate 814,736 of NW_012103299.1, read as the reverse complement.
CTGTAAAGTTTTCTACTTATGAAATGAACTTGTGTTTTATTTAACAGCCACTCAGTAAATGAATGAAATAAAATAATTGTTGGTGTGTTGTCATGCAAAGCTATCCATTTTCCTATTGTTCTTTCTTACTATTGAAACATTTTGGCCTTGAACTCTGCTAGTGGTGCCCTGGCCTCCTCCTAGATATCTGGAAGTCACTGTTACGTCTTTGTGGAACGCTTATTATCCATTACCTATCAGCCCAGTAGTTTCTAGAATTTGTGATTTACAATTTGAAGAAGATTTTGAGACTTGAGAACATAGGCTTGCCAACTTTATATTTTGCCAAGTGAGAACATTAAAAAGAACATCATCTACTATTGCTGTAATTTCATATAAGGAAGGATATTTTAGTATTAAAAATTTGAGAAGGGCATAATCTCATAATAGAAAATACATTTAGCTTTATGAAAAATATACTCTGTTGTCTTGATCATTTTTAATATGTCATGAACTGGCATTGTTCCAGAGACTAGCTTCAGGGGCCTACTGTACTACTCATCTCATCCTATCCCACCAAACTTCCTTCTGTTGATTCCTCCTGCCAAAGCTTACTGGAGACTGCTCTGTGAATCCTGTGGAAACTGGTTGACTCCGAATGAGAAATAGAACTGTTAGCCCTTCACCCTGACTGACGTATTTTGTCCCTAAGAAAGCTATATGGAAAAATTAAAACAGAAAATCCCTTGATGAATATGGCATCAGAGGAGGAGGATCTGTTTATGAGTTGCATGTTTGGACTCAATTTCTGAGAGCCAGGTGCTTCTATTTCCTAAACCAGAGGTTTGTGGTAGCATGAGAGCGCTTTCCCTTTTTTCTCCCTGCCCCGTAATGTGCTTGGACACTGTCAAGGCTTGAGAAGAACTATTCTGCTCAGTTTTACTTTAGATTTTATAGTGTTTTTTCTTTTTCTTTTCTTTTTTTTTTTTTTTGAGACAGAGTTTGACTCTTGTTGCCCAGGCTGGAGTGCAATGGCACTATCTTGGCTCACCACAACCTCCGCCTCCTGGGTTCAAGCGATTCTCCTGCCTCAGCCTCCTGAGTAGCTGGGATTACAGGCATGCACCACTACACCTGGCTAATTTTGTATTTTTAGTAGAGACAGGGTTTCTCCATGTTGGTCAGGCTAGTGTCCAACTCCCGACCTCAGGTAATCTGCCTGCCTCGGCCTCCCAAAGGCTGGGATTACAGGCATGAGCGAACGTGCCCGACCGTGTTTTCTCTTTTAAAAGTAACTTTATTTATTTTTAATGTATTGAGTATGGGAGAACCCCATAGTTTTCCCTAAGTCTAGCCTGTATGCAAATATCCTTGAGTAAGTAGTATTCTCTTTCAATTATTCATGGAGGAGAAAACACAGATTTTTTGTTTCAAGTGATTTAGGAGGTTAGCTGTACTTTACCTGTTCAGTGACACATTTTACATATACTGGCCCTGAATGTAGTTTTTTTATTTTTATTTTTATTATTTTATTTATTTATTTTTGAGATGGAATCTTGCTCTGTCGCCCAGGCTGGAGTGCAGTGGTGCAGTCTCGGCTCACTGCAAGCTCTGCCTCCTGGGTTCACGCCATTCTCCTGCCTCAGCCTCCCGAGTACCTGGGACTATAGGCGCCTGTCACTACGCCCGGCTAATTTTATTTTTTTGTATTTTTAGTAGAGATAGGGTTTCACCGTGTTTGTCAGGATGGTGTCGATCTCGTGACATCGTGATCCACCTGCCTTGGCCTCCCAAAGTGCTGGTATTACAGGTGTGAGCCACTATGCCCGGCCTCTGAAAGTGGTTTTAAATTGTCCCTCTCACTTTCCTCTTCAGCTGCGGTTTAGATTGGCTCCTTCTCAGTATTACTAGATGAAGAATAACAAATTACTTGGTTTTACACCAGGCATTGTGGCATGCTTCTGTAATCCCAGTTACTTAGGAGGCTGAGGTGGGAGGATTGTTTGAGACCAGCCTGGATGATAGAGAAATACCCTGTCTCTTTAAAAACAGAACAAAAACCTCAAATCACCAAGGCAGTCTCTGAAGAGGTAGAGATTAAGTTCAGACCGTAGGAATCCTGTGTGCTGAAATAAAAAATGTGTTTTCCTCACAGCTTTACCGAGGTATAATTGAAGTACAGTACCTCTACACATTGAAAGAGTATAATTCGATTAGTTTACATATACGCATACATGTGTGAAACAATCAAGATAATGAATATTTCCATTACCTCCAAAAGATTCCTAGTACCACTTTGTAAGTTATTCTTACACTCCTATCCCTGGGTAGCTCTCCACTCCTATCCCTGGGTAGCCACAGTCTGCTTTCTGTCACTATAGAGTAATTTACATTTTCTAAGATCTTACATTAGTGGAATCACAATATGTTTACATTTTTGCCTGGCTACTTTCACTCAGCATAATTATTTAAAAATTCCTCCATGTTGTTACCTGTATCAATAGTTAGATCCTTTTTATTGCTAACTAGTATTCCATTGTATGGATGTACTACTATTTGTTTATCTCATCACCTGTTGATGGGTAGTTACGTTGTTTCAAGTTTTTGGCTATAACCAAGGGGCTATGAGTATTTGTGTACAGGTATTTGGGTGACATACGTGGTTAAATACCTAGATGTAGAATGATTGATTCATAAGATAAGTGTATATTTAATTGTATAAGAAACTGCTAAACTGTTTTCCAAACTGGCTGTACCGTTTTACATTCTTAAAAACAGCGTAGGAGGGTTCTAGTTGGTCCACAGCCTTGCCAACACATGGCAGGGCCGATCTTCTTACTTTTACAAATCTAATGGGTGTGTGATGGTATCTCATTGTGGTCTTAACTTTTCATTTCTCTGATTAATAACATTGAGCCTCTTTCTTGTGCTTATTGGCTGTTCATATGTTTTCTGTTGTGAAGTGTCTGTTCAAATATTTTGCCATTTTAAAAAATTGGTTTCTCTTCTAAAGGTTCTTTATTCTGGGCCAGGTGCAGTGGCTCATACCTGTAATCTCAGCACTTTGGGAAGCTGAGATGGGCCGATCACCTGAGGTCAGGAGTTCAAGACCAGCCTGGCCAACATGGTGAAATCCCATGTCTACTAAAAATACAAAAAATTAGCCAGGCTTGGTGGTGGACACCTGTAATCGTAGCTACTCGGGAGGCTGAGGTAAGGAATCACTTGAACCCGGGAGGTGGGGTTGCAGTGAGCTGAGATTGTGCCATTGCACTCCAGCCTGGGCAACAAGAGTGAAACTCTGTCTTAAAAAAAAAAAAAAAAAGTAAGTAAGTAGATAAGTAAATGTTCTTTATTCTGGATATAAGTTCTTTGGCTTGACTTTTTGTTTTCCTCATTGGCATCTTTTCCTTTCCTTTCTTTTCCTCTTTCTTTCTCTTTCTGTCTTTCTTTCTTGTTATATCTTTCTCTTTCTCTTTCTTTCTCTTCCTCTCTCTCTTTCCTTTCTTTCCCTCCCTCCCTCCCTCCCTCCATTCCTCCCTTCCTTCCTTCCTCCCTTCCTCCCTTCCTTCCTTCCCTCCCTCCCTCTCTCCCTGTCTCCCTCTCTCCTTCTCTCTCTTTCTCTCTCTTCTTTCTCTCTTTCTGTCTCTCTTCTTTCTCTCTTTCTCTCTCTCTCCTCCCCTCCCCTCTTCTTCCATCTTTCTATCTTTCTTATCTTTCCTTGCTCTGTTGTCCAGGCCAGAGTCCAGTGGTGCGATCTCAACTCACTGCAACCTCTGCCTCCCGGGTTCAAGCGATTCTCATGCCTCAGCCTCCCAAGTAGCTGGGATTACAGGCGTGCACCACCACGCCCAGCTGATTTTTGTATTTTTAGTAGAGACAGGGTTATGCCATGTTGGGCAGGCTGGTTTCAAACTCCTGGCCTCAAGTGATCCACCTGCCTTGGCCTCCCAAAGTGCTGGATGGGATTACAGGCATGAGCCACCATGCCTGGCTCTCATTGGCATCTTTCAAAGATCAAACATTTTTAATTTCGATGAATCAATTTGTCAATTTTTTTATATTTCATGATTTTTTGTGTTGTAAGAAACCTTTGCCGACTCCAACATTTACAAATCTTTTCTTGTATTTTTTTTTTTCTTAGAATTTACGTAGTTTTAGGTTTTGCATTTAGGCTTATGATCTATTTTAGGTCAATTTTTGCATATGGTATAAGGTAAAAGATGATGTTCATTTTTTTCCATGTAAATATCTGGTTGATCAAGCATCATACATTGAAAAGACTTTCCTTTCCCTATTGAATTGTTTTTGCACCTTTGTTCGGTCTATCCGTATATTTATGGGTTTACTTCTAGATACTGTATTCTGTTTTATTGATACATTTATCTTCCTTTATGTGGATAAATTTTTTTTTTTTTTTTTTTAAATAGAGACGGGGCTGGGCATGGTGCTTTGTGCCTGTAATCCTAGCACTTTGGGAGGTCAATTGGGAGGATTGCTTGAGGTCAAGAATTCAAGACCAACCTGGCCAACATATTGAGACCCCTGTCTGTATTTAAATTATTTTTAAAAAGAAAAAAAGATAAAAAATATATATATAGACGGGGTCTCTCTGTCTTGCCTAGGTTGGTGTCAAACTCCTGGGCTCGAGCGATCATCTCGTCTTGGCCTCCCAAAGAGCTGGGATTACAGGCAGGAGCCATTGCGCCCAGTCATGTGGATACAAAATTGTCTTGATCACTGTACAGAACTGTCTTAATTACTGTAAATCTTTAAGTCAGGTAGGGCTAGTTCTTGTTAGACCTCCAATTTTGCTCTTTTTGTTTAAATCTGTTTTGGCTATTACAGGTCTTTTGCATGTCTATATACATTTTCAAATTATTTTATCACCTTTTACAGAAAAGCTTACTGGAATTTTGATTGGGATTGCTTTGACTCTTTAGATCTATTTGGAGAGAACTGCTATCTTAAAATGGAGTTTTCCGATCCATGGACCTGGTATCTCTCTCCACCTAGCTAAGTCTTCGTTAGTTTCTCTCTGCCATCTTTTACAGTGTTAAGTGTACAGTGCTTGAACATCTTTTATTAGATGTAATCCTGAGTATTTTATGTTTTTTAGTGCTTCTGTAAATGGAATTGCTTTTGAAATTTTGAGTTCTTTGGTATTAATGTATAAAACATATTTTTGTGTATTACTCTTAGTTCCAGTAGTAGGTGTGTAGATTCCCTGGGATTTTCTGCTGACACAGTCATCATCTGCAAATAGGAATGGTTTTATTTCTTCCTTTCTGATCTTTATGGCTTTTGTTTTTCTGCCTTATCAAAATGTCTAGAACAGCCACAATATTAAATAGAGTGGTGATTGCCTTGTTTACAATCTCAGGGGAAACCTTCTATCTTTAGGTATGATGTTTGTGTTGTGCTTTTTTGTGGATGAGATGTCCTTTATCATTTTGAGAAAATTTCCTTCTATTTCTAGTTTTGTTTATTATGAATGGGTGTTGATGGTTTTTTTGCATCTATTGGAGCAATCATGTATTGTTCTCTTTTATTCTGTTAATACATCACATATTCACCTGTTAAAGTGGTGAATTACATTTGTTAATATTTGGATGTTAAGCCAACCTTGCATTCTTGGAATAAACTCTACTTGGTTATGATGTATCTTCCTTTTTATATTGGAATATATTGCTAATATTTCATATTATTCTATTCTAATATGTTGGATTCCATTGTTAATGCTTTGTTAAGGATTTTGTGTCTACACTCAAGAGGGATATTGTTCTATGATTTTTATTTTCTTTTTTTATAAGGTTTTAGTACTAGGGCTATACTGGCCTCATATAATTAATTGGACCATGATCTCTCTTCCTTTTTTGTTTGACAAAGTTTTATAAGATCAATTTTATTTCTTCATTGTGTCTATGATAGAATTTGCTATTAAAACCTTCTGGGTTCTTTTTTTTTGGGAAGATATTTGGTAATTTCAATTCTTTTACTAGGAAAAGCTATTCAGATGCTTTATTTCTTCTTGTATGGATTTTCTTTTTTTTTTCTTTTGGGACAGTGTCTCACTCTGTTGCCCAGGCTGGAGTGCAGTGTGTCACGGTCTCAGCTCACTGCAGCCTCTGCCTCCCGGGTTCAAGCAGTTCTCATGCTTTTATCTCCTGAGTAGCTGGGATTACAGACATATGCCACCATGCCTGGCTAATTATTTTTATTTTTAGTACAGCTGGGGTTTCACTGTATTGGCCAGGCTGGTCTGGAACTCCTGGCCTCAAGTGATCTACCCGTCTTGGCCTCCCAGAGTGCTGGGATTACAGATGTGAGCCACCGTGCCAGGCTTCTTTTTTTTAGACGGAGTCTTGCTCTGTTGCCCAGGCTGGAGTGCAGTAGCACAATCTCAGCTTACTGTAACCTCCACCTCCCAGGTTCAAGCAATTTTCCTGCCTCAGCCTCCCGAGTAGCTGGGATTACGGGCACCTGCTACCATGCCCAGCTGATTTTTATAGTTTATTAGAGATGGGGTTTCATCATATTGGCTAGGCTGGTCTCGAACTCCTAACCTCAGGTGATCCACCCACCTCGGCCTCCCAAAGTGCTGGGATTACAGGCGTGAGCCAGTGCACCCGGCCTTCCTGGCCTCTTATATGGATTTTAAATCGTGTTTTCAAGAAATTTGTTCATTTCATCTAAGTTGTTATATTTGTTAGCACCATATTTTCTTGTTATCCTTTTAATATCTGTAGATTCTAAAGTGATAACACTTTTTTCATTACAGATATGAGTGATTGGCGTCATCTTGTATTTTTCATGATGGATCTACCTGAGTGGGGGGTGTCAGTGTTGTTGATCATTTCAAATAACCAGTTTTTGGCTTCATTAATTTTCCTTATTGTGTATTTGTTTTCTGTTACATACATTTCTGCTCTTTATTATTTCCCTCCTTACTTTGGGTTAACTTGCCTTTTTTTTTTTTTTTTTTGAGATGAATTCTCGCTCTGTAGCTAGGCTGGAGTACAGTGGCGCAGTCTCGGCTCACTGCAACCTTAGCCTTCTGGGTTCACGCCATTCTCCTGCCTCAGCCTCCTGAGTAGCTGGGACTTCAGGCGCCCGCCACCACGCCCAGCTAATTTTTTGTATTTTTAGTAGAGACGGGGTTTCACCGTGTTAGCCAGGATGGTCTCTATCTCCTGACCTTGTGATCCACCCGCCTCAGCCTCCCAAAGTGCTAGGATTACAGGTGTGAGCCACCGCACCTGGCTTAACTTGCTTTTTGTTCTGTTTTGTTTTAAAGCTTTTTCAAGGTGGGGAAATCTGTTTTTAAAGCTTTTGTTTTTGAGGGACTTGGTTTGATTTATTTAATAAACATTTACTAAGGTCCTATGATTCGATGTAGCGGGCACTATCAGGCTCTATCAGGTCTTAAACCAATGAAGACAAGTAGGGCAAGTTGCTTACAGGATGGTGGACATTGATGCATGTCTACAGTGTGTTGTCTTTTTTCATTGCCGTTTTTTTAGTTGGAGATGGGGTCTCACTGTGGTACCTAGGCTGGATCACAGTGGTTATTCACAGTTACTATCCTAGTGCAACTGCCTGCAACTCCTGGGCTAAAGCAATTCGCCTGCCTCAGCCTCCCAAGTATCTGGGACTGCAGGTGCACTCCACCACACCTGGCTATAGTGCAGTGTGTTATCAAAAGTGCATACCCAATAATCTTGAGGGTTTTGTTGTTGTTGTTAGTGTTGTTTGTTGTTGTTGTTGTTGTTTTTTGAGACAGAGTCTTGCTCTGTCGTCCAGGTGGGAGTGCAGTGGCATGATCTTGGCTCACTGCAACCTCCACCTCCTGGGTTCAAGTAATTCTCCTGCCTCAGCCTCTGGAATAGCTGTAACTACAGGCACATGCCACCACACCTGGCTAATTTTTGTGTTTTTTATTAGACACAGGGTTTCACCATTTGGCCAGGCTGGTCTGTAACTCCTGACCTCAAGCAATCCACCTGCCTTGGCCTCCCAAAGTGTTGGGATTATAGGCGTGAGCCACCGCAGCTGGCCAATCTTGAGATCTTTTTAAAAACCAAGTGCCACATCATTTGAAATTAATCCCTTTGGATAGGAGCCACTTGTAATCATCACTGCTTAATACTTTCTTACTCAATTTCTTAGTTATCTGTTATTATATAATTAAAAGGAAAGTCTTTCATGGTAGTGACATAAGTGTTTTGTTCTGTCTTACAGATAATTTATTGTTTGTAATCAACTCCATCAAGCAAGAGATTGTAAACCGGGTACAGAATCCAAGAGATGAGAGAGGACCCAACATGGGGCAGAAGCTTGAAATCCTCATTAAAGATACTCTCGGTAAGAAGAATATTAGATAAATTCATAACGATTAATAACATGTATAAGATGTATGATTTAAGGGGATATTAAAAGTTTTTAGTTGAAGGAAAAACTCAAGTGCTCTCATTGTAATCACTCTCCTTTATGAGTAATTTTATCTTCTGAGATTTAGTGTTTCATAAGCATGTGTTGCAGGTGACCACAGTTTGTAATCTAGACTTAATCATGAAACTATTTTAACATTTAAGAAAAACAAACTTCTAGCAACTTTAACCTTTCATGGAGGACAAAAGGTCCCAGAGCTGTCAAGCCTGCAGTTTGCACTTTAGTGTAGAGATTCTTACTTGTTTTACTCAGTAATGCATTTCACAGGATTCTAACAAACTTGGCTGTCTGGTTTCCCATCCCAGAAAAGATTGCACAATGTGGGCAGGATCAGAGAGGCAGGGATCTAGACGTCAGGCCAACTGAGAGCCAGCAGGGAAGAGAGAGCTAGCTAGTATAGACGTAGACATGAGAACTCAGCTCAGCTGCTATAGGAGAAAGTCGCTGACAAACAGTAGCATCCAAGGCATCCAGCATTATACAACTCACGAAAACCCCCAAAATTTAATTTACACAATAAAAGGTCAAATGTTTTTCTTGAACAAAACTATATTTATATTGAAAACAATCAGGTGGAAAGTAGACCCTAAACATCAGTATTTTTCTCAGCAATCACTTACTTCCTGCTTCCATATGGATTAACTGTGTATTTGACCTTTTCTTCAAATGGGTTGATGCTATTTTATGTATTCTTTCATAGCATTTCTTTCTTTTCTTTC
>NW_012103299.1:801561-803492 GCF_000951045.1 Mandrillus leucophaeus | reverse complement strand
ACCAGCCTGGGCAACATATCTCTGAAACAAAAACAAAAAAATGGCACCTGGCTTTCTGAGATTTCTTTTTTTTTTTTGAAATGGAGTCTTGCTCTATCACCCAGGCTGGAGTGCAGTGGCACAATCTCGGCTCACTGCAAGCTCCGCCTCCCAGGTTCACGCCATTCTCCTGCCTCAGCCTCCTGAGTAGCTAGGACTACAGGCGCCCACCACCAAGCCTGGCTAATTTTTTTTGTATTTTTAGTAGAGATGGGGTCTCACCATGTTAGCCACGATGGTCTGGATCTCCTGACCTCGTGATCTTCCCGCCTCGGCCTCCCAAAGTGCTGGGATTACAGGCGTGAGCCACTGCGCCCGGCCGGCCCTGAGATTTCTTTTTCTGCTCCCCTCCCTCATTTTATATGGACCATCTCTGTTTCATGTCTTTAGTTCCTTTCTTGCTCGATTTTAATTTCAACCCCAGGGTTTTTTGTTTTGTTTTGAGACAAAGTCTCACTCTGTCGCCCAGGCTACAGTGCAGTGGCGTGATCTTGGCTCACTGCAGCCTCTGCCTCCCAGGTTCAAGTGATTTTCCTGCCTCAGCCTCCCCAGTAGCTTGGATTACAGGCACACACGACCATGCCCGGCTAATTTTTGTGTTTTTACTGGAGATGGGGTTTTACCATGTTGGCCAGGCTAGTATCAAACTCCTGACATCGAGTGATCTGCCTGCCTTGGCCTCCCAAAGTGTTAGGATTACAGGCCTGAGCCACTGTGCCTGGCCAGTTTTTTTTGTTTTTATCATGGCTTGCTCTTGTCCTGCAAGAGTCCTGGCTGGTCCATTTTCAGAGTTCACAGAGGCTCAACTGTGCGCCCCTTCACTTCCAACTGTGGGCTCCTTCACTTCCAACTGTGGGCTCCTTGTACTCACCTTGTATTCAATATTGGGTTGGAGAAAATCCCTCACAGCTTTAGCTGCAGTTCTCAAGTTGACCGTGCTGTACTTGCCAGTGGGTAACCTATTGGCTATTTAGACATTTTTTTTTGTTTTCATTTGCATTACTTCCTTTTGGCCCATCCACGTAAATATTGATAATGCTGTTGCCGTACATGTCTTAAAGATTTTGGTAGTTTGTTCCCACCTTCTTGAATGTTGGGGTTCCTAGGGATACCTTATCACTTGTAAATATTTTTCATGGGTTTATGGTTTTGCCATTTAGTGCTCTGTTTTTATATGGGGAAATGAAGATTAAAAATCTATGTGGTGGCTGAATGCAGTGGCTCATGCCTGTAATCCCAACACTTTGGAAGGCTGAGGTGGGAGGATCGATTGAGGCCAGGAGTTCAAGACCAGTCTGAACCTGGAAGGTTGAGGCTTCAGTGAGCAGTGATTGCACCACTGCACTCCAGCCTGGGCAACAGAGTGAGACCCTTTCTCAAAAACAACAATAACAACAGCTATACAGCTCTATTCCCAGAATTTGCCTCTAGACCAGTTTAAATGGGTTGGAGTTTTTTTTCTTTTGAGACAGTCTCTTTCTGTCACCCAGGCTGGAGTACAGTGGGACTATCTTGACTTACTGCAACCTCTGCCTCCTGGGTTCAAGTGATTGTTACGCCTCAGCCTTCCGAGTAGCATGTGCTACCACGTGCGGCAAATTTTTTTGTTTGTTTTTCTGAGACGGAGTCTTGCTTAGTTGCCCAGGCTGGAGTGGAGTGGCGCGATCTCAGTTCGCTGCAAGCTCTGCCTCCTAGGTTCATGCCATTCTTCTGCCTCAGCCTTCCAAGTAGGTGGGACTACAGGTGCCCGCCACCATGCCCAGCTAATTTTTTTTTTGTTTTTTGTATTTTTAGTGGAGATGGGGTTTCACCATGTTAGCCAGGATGGTCTCGATCTCCTGACCTCGTGATCCACCTGCCTCGGCCTCCCAAAGTGCTGGGATTACAGGCAT
>NW_012103299.1:798788-801511 GCF_000951045.1 Mandrillus leucophaeus | reverse complement strand
TGCTTCCATATGGATTAACTGTGTATTTGACCTTTTCTTCAAATGGGTTGATGCTATTTTATGTATTCTTTCATAGCATTTCTTTCTTTTCTTTCGTTTTATTTTTAAAAGCATTGTTATTCTTCCTTTGTTAGCTACAGGGGGAAATTTAACATTACAAGAAAAAGTTATTTTTACCTTTTTATTTTTTAATGTAAACATTTTATATGTTTGGTAAGCTTATGTACTCCTTTACATTTGAAGGTTAGTTTTACCAGTTATAAAATCCTCAACTCATATTTTCTTTCCTTGAGTATCTTGAATATGATTCTCCATTTTCTTTTGGCGTAAGTGTTGCTATTGAAAAGCTAATACTGGCTGGGCGTGGTGGCTCATGCCTGTAATCCCAACACTTTGGGAGGCCAAGGCAGGCGGATCACTTGAGGTCAGGAGTTCGAGACCAGCCTGGCCAACATGGTAAAACCTCGTCTATTAAAACTACAAAAATTAGCTGGGCGTGGTGGCGGGCGCCTGTAAGCCCAGGTACTTGGGAGGCTGAGGCAGGAGAATCGCTTGAATGCAGGAGGGGTGGAGGTTGCAGTGAGCTGAGATCACGCCACTGCACTCTAGCCTGGGTGACAGACAGAGCGAAACTCTGTCTCAAAAAAAAAGAGAAAGAGGCCAGGCACGGTGGCTCAAGCCTGTAATCCCAGCACTTTGGGAGGCTGAGATGGGCGGATCACGAGGTCAGGAGATCAAGACCATCCTGGCTAACACGATGAAACCCTGTCTCTACTAAAAAATACAAAAAAAACTAGCCAGGCACGGTGGCTCAAGCCTGTAATCCCAGCACTTTGGGAGGCTGAGATGGGCGGATCACGAGGTCAGGAGATCAAGACCATCCTGGCTAACACGATGAAACCCTGTCTCTACTAAAAAATACAAAAAAAACTAGCCGGGTGAGGTGGCGGGCGCCTGTAGTCCCAGCTACTCGGGAGGCTGAGGCAGGAGGATGGCGTAAACCCGGGAGGTGGAGCTTGCAGTGAACTGAGATCATGCCACTGCACTCCAGCCTGGGCAACAAAGTGAGACTTTGTCTCAAAAAAAAAAAAGAAAAGCTAATATTGCCTAATTATTTTTTCCTTATAAGTACTTTGCTGTTTTTGCTTAGGTGTCAAAAGGATTTTTCCTTTAAATACCAGTGATTTTACTAGGTTATATCTTAGAGTTGGTAATTTTTAGTTGACATTTTTATGTTTATAGTGTGCTCTTTCAATATGTACTTTCAAATGTTTTTAGTGTTTGATCTGTTCCCTTGGTTTGCTTTTCTTCTGTGGGGACTCACATCTATAGGTTGGCTCTTCTTGGCCCATCTTTAGTATTTGTTTGTCTTTCTTTTCTCTCTCTCTCTCTGTCTCTCTCTCTCTCTCTCTCTCTCCTTTCTCTCCTTCCTCTCTCTCCTCTCTTTCCTTTCTTTCTTTCAACAGTGTTTTTCTGTCACCCAGGCAGTAGTGCAGTGGCACAGTCTTAGCTCACTGCAGCCTCCACCTCCCAGGTTCAAGCGATTATCCTGCCTCAGCCTCCTGAGTAGCTGGGATTACAGGCATCTGCCACCACACCTGGCTAATTTTTGTATTTTTTAGTAGAGATGGAGTTTTACCATGTTGGCCAGGCTGGTCTCGAACTCCCAACTTCAAATGGTCTTCCTGCCTTGTGTCACTTTTTCTTGTATAATTTTTATCTCTTCATTTCTTTTTTAACATTATTTCTCCTTTTTGCCTTCTGTTTCTCTTAAAGCATTATTTGCTGTCATTAGTTGCTAATCTTAGGTTCCTTTTAATTTCAGGAATTTTCCCCTGTATTTCTAATTCTTTTCTGAATTCTGTCACCTTATTTCTTAGTTATTCTATTTCTGATTTATGTTCTTTCATGTATCGTGCCATTTTCTTTAATGTCTTTTATTCTCTTTTTTCTTAGAAAAAGTTGTGGGATTCTGACCTTGATACTTCTCTGTTGTTCATATATATATATGAAATTAGTTCCTCTGAACTTCTAAAAGGAGGTTTGGTTCAGAATAGCTTTTCTTTTTTCACAGAGTCTCCGCTTTTCAGTTAACATTTAAAAACATGGCAGCCAGGCGCAGTGGCTCACACCTGTAATCCCAGCACTTTGGGAGGCTGAGGCAGGCGGATCATGAGGTCAGGAGATCAAGACCATCCTGGCTAACGTGGTGAAACCCTGTCTCTACTAAAAATACAAAAAATTAGCTGGGCGTGGTGGCACGTGCCTGTAGTCCCAGCTACTCGGGAGGCTGAGGCAGGAGAATTGCTTGATCTCAGGAGGCAGAGGTTGACAGTGAGCCAAGATTGTGCCACTGCACTCCCACCTGGGTGACAGAGCGAGACTCTGTCTCAAAAAAACAAAACAAAACAAAAAAACATGGCACGCCAGCTTTGGTGGCTTTTTCCTGTAATCCTAGTCACTTGGGAGACTGAGGCAGGAGGATCATGTGAGGTCAAGATTCTAGACCAGCCTGGGCAACATATCTCTGAAACAAAAACAAAAAAATGGCACCTGGCTTTCTGAGATTTCTTTTTTTTTTTTGAAATGGAGTCTTGCTCTATCACCCAGGCTGGAGTGCAGTGGCACAATCTCGGCTCACTGCAAGCTCCGCCTCCCAGGTTCACGCCATTCTCCTGCCTCAGCCTCCTGAGTAGCTAGGACTACAGGCGCCCACCACCAAG
>NW_012103299.1:779302-793513 GCF_000951045.1 Mandrillus leucophaeus | reverse complement strand
ATAGGCATGTGCCACCATGCCTGGCTAATTTTGTGTTTTCAGTAGAGACGGGGTTTCTCCATGTTGGTCAGGCTGGTCTCGAACTCCCGACCTCAGGTGATCCGCCTGCCTCAACCTTTCAAAGTGCTGGGATTACAGGCATGAGCCACCATGCCTGGCTGACAAATATATTTCTGTTTCCATCCTTTTTATTTTTCTTAATACTTTAAAAAATGTACTTAAACCTCTGTTATTTGATTTACTGATTTTACCTTTTGGTCTTACTATGGAAGATGAGGAAGATGAGAAAATCTACATACTTATGCTGCTCCCACCTTTCTCCCTCTTCTCTTCCAACATTTCTTATTCATTCATTCACTTCTTTTAAATGAAGTAAAGGAAACTTAAACTGTATCCAGTAATTATAAAAATGACCCAAAACATCTTTCAGGTCTATATTTTCAGTTTCATGGGTGAAGCCCACCCATGGAACTTGGTGAGTTTAGAGTAATTGGAAGAGACTGGCTGAGAGAACAGGGAAAACCAGGACATGGGAAGCAGTGCCTGTTGGCAGGCTTTGGGTTTGGGTTTGGACTGTTATTTGGACTGTTACACTTGTCATCTACCTCACTTTAAATGTTGGTTTACGATTTTTCATGGCTATTCCTGGTTTGACAGTAATATGAAGGGTAGCATTGTTTTCTGAGCTGCAATAACAAGTGCCAGGGAATTCATTTGGGACCAGTATCAAGCTGAGGGCCACACCTGATCCTCAGATGTTACCAGCTCCTTCCCTTCCCTTCATGGCCTTCCATTTCTGTGTCTGCATGTGCCTTTTATTCTTTTTTTCAGGTCTACCAGTTGCTGGGCAAACCTCAGAATTTGTTAACCAAGTGTTAGAGAAGACTGCAGAAGGGAATCCCACTGGAGGCCTTGTAGGATTAAGGATACCAACATCAAAGGTTTAATCAGCCTCATTGGACCACTGGTCAGAAATGTCTGCGTTTTGTCACGTTATCCATTGTAAATTTTCATTCTGTTTTGCATGTCAGTTAGCATTATGTAAACATTTACAATTAGGTTACATTGTTTTAAGAACTAAGTAGCATAAGTGAAGCATGATCCAAAATACTTGATTATTGCATTTTCAGAGCATAAACCATGATTAAAACTGCTACTGGCATCAGAATTGAAAATCATAGTTTAAGTAAATGTTTAGGTACAGATTACAAAAATCTGTTAAATCAAAACATTTTGGAGGAGTGAAATAGTAAAATGCCAAGTATTGTGGCAGATTTATGCTCTGAACCACACACAAAAAAAATTGAGGAAGCATTTTTTTAAACGGTCGGTTTAAATTGTTTTTAGAATTATTGCTTTTTGTTCTAATTTTCCACAACCATTAATCTCACTTGTATATGGCACACCCAGCACTTGTGCCTGTGGGCCATATTAGATGTTCATTGTCAGAGCTCAAGATGATATATATAAATATATATATATATATACACACACAAAAATGTCTGTGCAAGTAAGAAAAAAAAAAGCATATTCTTTGTGCCTTGTATTTTGGGGAAACTATAAAACTGGTAATATTTTGTATGATGAAAACCCTAATGAGAAAAAAACAAGATATATAGATGGAAAAATTATGGGGTTTAAATGTTTTTTTGTTCCAACTCTTTTTCAGATTTTTTGAATGTATATAGGACTATGTTGAAATGTAGATATATGCCACAGAGTCTGTGTATTGTATAAAAAACAAAACAAAAAAACAACAAAAAAAAGATGGCTCTAGAAAACTCATATTTCGGTACTTGACCGGAAGAAGACAAATACTTGCACATTATTGCGATTGTTTTATTTTTTGTACCAAAGACAAATGCAACTGATATGGCAAACTGCCAGTCTAAGTAAAGTTTTGCACAGCTTACATGATACTGTATGAATGTATGAAAAAAAGGAGAAAAAAAAAGAAAAAAAAAGGTCAGGGTTAGGGATCTTACTGAACTGTGAATTTTATTTCTGTTTGGGTCCAATTATCTACAGAAGGAGCATCCATACATACAAATATTATTTTGCTGTTCCTCTAGTTCGCTTCCATAGTAGATAAGTTGGTGGCCATTTAGATGTCTTTTATTTCTGCACTTACTGTAGGAAATTTTAATATATTTCATTTTAGTAAGCTATTGGTAAAATAGTTTTTGACTTTGAAAATTAAAATGTTTATTTAGCTTATTGTAGTATACTTCCACCAGACAACAAAATAGATTATTTTTATTGTATTATGTATATATATATATGTAAAGAAAGAAAAAAGCTAAAAATATCTGATTCTTTAGTTGCCACTTTTCCAATTGATGTATTATTGTGCATGTAATATTTTCAAAGATCAACACAGGC
The DNA here is from genome assembly GCF_000951045.1 of Mandrillus leucophaeus. Classification (NCBI taxonomy): domain Eukaryota; kingdom Metazoa; phylum Chordata; class Mammalia; order Primates; family Cercopithecidae; genus Mandrillus; species Mandrillus leucophaeus. The sequence goes on along the minus strand of NW_012103299.1, from coordinate 791,131 downwards.
TTAAAACAAAAACAATTTATAGATTTTTATATTTTTGTACAGGTATTTTCAAACTAGCTTCTTCAAACTTAACATGTGACTTATTCTTCTATAGTTTCTAGAATTGAGAAACATTAACACATTTAGTTTTTAGGTGCTCTTTTTTGCTCATATAAAACAGCTTCATTAGTCAGTGTTTTAACTGTGTTCAAGCTTTACCTCTTGATGAGAAATTTCTTATGTCAAGGCAGCATTATAAACCTTCCCCCACAGATTTTTCCATCCTGTCTCTCTTAACTGTTTTATTCGCAAATCTTGTGTTTTGAACTCTGAAAACTGGTGGCTTAAAAACTAAAAAAAGAAAAAAAGCATATTTAGCAAGGAAAAAAATACCAAAAATTTCAGGCACAGCTGCTGGTAAAATTATCTATTTCTCCATTACCCACTCTAGGATTTCTTTTTAAATTATACTTTGACTATAAAGTGTCAAAGTATAATTTGTTCTTTTCTTTTACTTCTTATACCCTATTTGTAAGCTATAGCATATGAAGCTATAGCTTGTGAAGGTTTGATCTAGAACACCCAGTAACAAATGAACAATGTTGCTTACCTGCATCTTTGACATCTTAAAAAAGAAACCCAAGAAGAATTGTAAGGATTGTCTTATCACCTTAGCTGAACTGTGATGCACAAGATTTTTCTGTGTGTTTGGTGGAAATGTACCTGGTTAGGACATTCACGCTAAACAGATGATAAGCTCAAGTCTAATGGTTTAATAGAATGTAAGTTCATTGTTTAAAGCTTTTCCTTTTTAGGTGAGAGAAGCAAAGCACAGGCTTGCAAGTTGGAAGTATATGAAGTCTTGACAGAATGTGTCTGGTAAATTGAAAAGTGTTTCAAACTATGGCAGTTTTGCAATCAGGTGAAAATCACCTCATGATATTCAGCTGATAAGGTTTATAGAATTGCCCCTTTCTAGCTGCTCTGTTAGAATTCTGGTTTTTGATACTTTTTTCCGGTCTGCAAACCAGAATTTGATTTTTTGGTCTTGCATTTCAAAAAAAAAGACTTTGAATCTGTTTAGTAGATTCCATATCCTTGAGTTTCAGTGTTTTATATGTACTACTTAAGTTAAATAGTTAAAAGCTTTTAAATAGTTGAGCTTTTTAATGTTGACACTTTATTTTGTACCTATTTATATATGTATGTATATCTTAGAAAAGCACTTTGTTAAAAAAATTGCATTTTATATGATTCCTGCCATTTGCTGCTAAATCTGGGCTGGTCAGAATGCTGCAGCGATACTTGATCTATATAAAAACCTGGCAGTAAAATGTAGAGTGAAAGTTAAATCCTCTTGCTGTTTTAACTTTATCATAAAGATGACATAGGCAAGCTGTGCAGCTTTACATTTTAACCAGGGGACTCTGTGGCATTTAAAACCGTCTAGAAATGGTTGTACTTTAATGCCAGTAATAATCTGCTTCCTCTATTGTCATTAAAATATATACGTTTAGTGTATCACACAAACCAATCTTATAAGGGTAATGTAAAAACCCCAACAATTGTACATGTTCTGTTTTTGAAAATTGTGGCATGTATTTTTGGGTGAAGATCATTAGAGAAGAGTTCTCTAAAGGTTTTCTGTGTTCATACATGGTATACAGATAGCTCATAATGAAGTCCAGAATCTTACTTTAAGTGAAGGCATTGTGAATTCACCTCAAGTAAACCCATTGTTCCAAAGCAATTATAAACTTTGACTCTAGTACTACTATGATTTAAAAAAAAAACCCAACAAAAACCTTTTTTCCTAGTTTCAGATACACTGGATTCTTTATAGAGTTTGTCTCCATATGAAAGCATGCTGTCCAGTCGCTCTTGTTAAGATCTTGTCTGAGTTTTGAATTGGGTGCCACACTTTTCCAGTCAATATAATTGCTTGTTCTACTGTACCATGTATGATTCTTGTCCTTTCCTATATCCTTCATGACAGATTATGATGTGGCTTTATATTGTGCCTTACTTGTACATTTAAAACTAAACGTCTTCATTCCCTTCCACTTCCTACATCTTTAACTTTGACCTTTTTGGTAAGAGAATCAGAACTATTACAAAAGCATCATGAAGGATTTCAGATGGGTATGGTTTCAAATTCCCTCTCTTTATAGTTATTTTATATTTGTATGAAAGACCAGTTTTGGATGGTCTTTGAATATGAGGGGGAAAGATTAGCAGTAATTTCACTACATCCCTTTTCTCTGACTTTCATGCATTTCTCATACATCTTCTTTCTGATGCTTGACTTTATTTGCTTCCTAGCAATAGTCTGCATTTAAAGAAAGGTGTGTTCAATTCATCAGCTTGAAATTGACTATTTCATTTTTCCAGGATTTTTTAGGAGAAGAGTACCCATTTTGTTTTATAAAAACAGATGACAAGTCTCTTTAAAAGAAACAGAAGTACAGTACTTTTGAAATACAATGCTGTTAGTTTGGATTTCTTTTTATATATATATATAATATTCATACAATGATCTGATGTTTGCCTTCATTAATAAAGCTGTTAGTTTATTCACCAAAATGTCAAGAATGGATGTGCTTTTCTTTATTGCATACGTTTAAAAAATTTAGCTGCTAAGATTTAGTTAATGTTCTAATAAATGAATTCAAGTTGCCTTCAGCAAGAATTAACAAAAACTTACGTTCCCTTTATATAGTTTCCTAAAATTCTGTTCAAGTATTTTCTAGTTAATTATGTAACAGAATGTTAGCATCTCTCCATATCTTGAAACTTGAATTTTGAGAATGCATTGAATTATGCTTTCAGTGTTAAAGTAAAAGGTTTCAATTATCCTTCTAGTGAAGTCTGTTGTGGAATACCATTTCCCATGGAACTGAGGCCATTTCCACAACTTTGCACAGAACTTGCAGTCTTGTTCTTCCCTTGGATCATGACAAATAAGTCTCACACAGTGCCGTAATACTTGTGGATTCTTTTGTAATCTTTGTAATCTTAATAAGGGCATTATGAGAAGACGACTCCATGTTTTTTTAATACTTCAAACACATTGGGATGTAACAATGAATGTCAACTGTAGGAATGGTTGTTTCGTTTTAAGGAATAAGCATGTTGGGGAAAGATGATGAAAATGTACTACTGAAAGTTATACACTTCCATAGGCAAATGGGATTATGTGTTGAAGCATAGTCCTCATGCTTAATAAACTGACTGAAATTGTAGAAATTACACCTAGGAACTGAGCTAGGTCAAATTGCCATTTTTGTTTAGATAAGAGAGTTTTGGAGGTAGTAGTGAGGGGTTACAACCTTAAAACTGCTTCCAAACAGTATTTTGGAATTGAAGACTTGGTGACTAGTGAAGAACATCAAAGTTGGGTATTTCAATGTGCCAAGTTTGGGTGAACTAGGTTCGGTTTGCCTCTTTCATAACAATGTAAACACAATGGTGTAGTTAATTAAATTCTGGGTGGATAGGAGCAGGACTGATTACTGTGTCTTGCTCTTCGCCCTGTTTTTTTCAGAACCAAATAACAGAAACGTATATGTGTGTACTGTATCTGCCTTTCCACCACATTTTTATGACACTGTATTCCACTGCCTGCTTTTTTACCTTCTTTCCCTAGGATTTGTCCTACAGCTTAGTATTGTGGTTGACAACAATACTAGGGCTGACAGCACAGAAGTCACAAGAGAAGAGTGGAAGGGCAAGAATTCAAAGCATTTGTTCATACAATGTGGCAACCTCTTTTGCATAGTTGCGTAGGATCCTGTTTGTAATGCTATCATAAATATTCTGTAGTTTTGTTTTTTTTTTTCTCTCTCCCAACTGGAGCTATGACACTTTTTATTGGATTCAGTCTTGTCTCTTGTCTAGAAAGAACTTTATCTTGTTGACGCATGAGCTGTTTAAAAATTATTCTATTAAATGTTGGTTAATAGTTGTGCAGTTTTTCATTTCAGAAGGAAAGGCAATGCAAATTTTGCCTTTGTTTTCTGTCACCTTCCAACCCCTGAGCACTTCTAGTCAGATACAGATTCATCAGTGTATGCAACATCCTTTGTAATTTAAAATAAAAAAAGATGAAAAGGTTCTGAATTGTTTGCCTCGTATTTTCACCCTTCCTTTCTGTACTTGTATCTTGCTTACCTAGGTAACCATCCACTCCTCAAGATAACCTATTCCAAAGAAATTCCAAATCACAGAGAGTGGAGAACTGCTGGTCTGCTGCTCCTCTCGTGGCGATAATCAAAGAGCTAACATTTTTTTTGACACGATAGGTTGATTTTTCAATATTTTACTGATATTTAGCTATTACATAGAATTATTTGTTGATACAAGCATTTGCATTCTTCACAGTTTAGAGGATATTCTTATTTCTCCTCTTTGAATCTTTGGGCACGTGTTCTCCATGGGAAATAAAATACTTTGGGTCTCTCCTGATTTAAACGTTTGTATGTGTTTGTGTGTTTAATCATTCTAAGTAAGTCTCCAAGCTAAGCTGGGCATACACATAGAGCCTTAAGTCCAGAGACCTAAGTAAAGGCTACCATCAGAGTATGTGGCTGAAAGTCAGCCAGCAAATATTTGTTGAGCACTTACTCTGCCAGGACCTGTGCTAGGTACTGGGCAGTAGAGAGATGAAAGAGAACTCCAGGAACTCACAGCCAGCATGTGAACAGGATTGCTGAACAACACAGGAGCTGTTACAGACGTGCAAAGGGCTCCAGGTACATTATCGTTGCCGAGGTGTTTTCAAGGACACAGGTACCACATCTAGTGGCATATATTAGAGAATTGATAGACTTGTGTTCTTAGTATCCTGGACCCTTGAGGAAACCCTCTTTGTTTCATGTGAGTGACACTGGGGCCATGAAGAAACAAAGGGGAGGGACATGACCTCCCATGGACTGGTTCTGCATCAGGACTTCTCAAGACCACTGCTCACAGGAGCCTCTGTCAAGGTCTTGAGACTGTTAAAGGGCTGGGTGAGCCAGATCAGTATAGTCCTTAGGAAACTAAACCTGTGGATAGCATCCAGTTAGATGGGTCATTCAGTTGGTGAGCTGTTTAGCCACAGTACAGTGGAGAATTTGAAAAAAAAAAAAAAAAAATGGCTGGGAAATACTATAATATCCCAGCTAAAAGGTTCAGAGCAGGAAGAAGGTGTTAGCCCTAGGGAAGGGAGTGGCATTCCTTAAGGACTCCACTAGGTGCTTTTTTGTTACAGCAAACTCAGCTGCTACTCTCAAGGGCCCAGTGAGGCTGGTGGTCATGTACATTTTACAAAAGAGACTAGACACAGGTGAGGAGACTAGCCCCAGACCTACCTTATATGATTATAGAACTCCAAACTCAGTTGGCTTGCTCCACTACAGAAATAATTCGTATTCATCTATTTGGGATCTATTCATCTATTAGGCCAAGTCACAGTCAGTATTTGGAAGGATGTCTCTGTAGCGGGGGATAAAGGCTTTAGAATCTGAAAACCAAAAAGAAAGCCAAAACCTAGCAGATAAACAAAAGCTAGTCTCAGGATCAGTGGGTAAAGGTGATAGGGGAAGCAAAACAGAGTTGAGAGGAATCAGTACTTGGGTGTAATGATCACCAGACTGCATATCTGTTCCTCGAAGATGGCCTCTAGCTTAAGGTTTAGGATTGGGTCTCCTTATTGGAGGGAAGTATATTGGAGGGTAGAGAAAAAAGGGAGCTTATGTTTTTTTCCTTAACTGCAGCATAGAGATGCAACTGGGGACTGTTGATTGCATACGTTGAATATCCAACAAGAAGCATGATGTGAAAGGATCCTAAGGGCATATGCGCAAGTCTGCCAACTGCTGCTGGCTTTGGGGCTTCTCTGCTGTCCTAAATAGGGAGCTTCTATGTGAGTATCCAAAACACTGGAGTGACCTGAAGAAAGTAAACCTCAGTTTCTTTACAAGGTTTTAACCTTAAAATATTACCAGGAATAAACTTTATAGAATAACTTAATAATAACTTAATAACTAATAATAGAAAATGTATACAAGGCCTAGGATAAAGAAAACTTTGAAAGTACTGTGAAGGACACAGAAGGAAACTGAAATAAATTGAAAGATACACCAAGTTCTTAAACAGGAGCAGTGACATAAAACTAACAGTGCTAAGTTAAATTAAAAATAAAATGTTGCTAAAAAGTGCAATGTCATCCTAAGAAAACATACCAAGAGGTTATAAAAAAAAAGTTTACACAGGGATAAAATCGCTGGAAGATGCTGGTAGGCAGTGGGGGTGAGGGGGCAGTGATGCGGGGGACAAGGGAAAGAGGTATTTAATCCTAGCAGATATTAAAAGTCATTATAAAACCATAGTAGTTAAAACTCATTTTGATGCATGAATAGGCCAGTCAAGCAGAATAGAAGGTCTAAAAGTAGACTCAAATATACACGACAATTTAGTATGGCAAATGTGGCATCCAGAACCAGTGAGAAAGGTAGATTCTTCATTAAATAGTATTGGAATAACTGAGTAACCTCCCAAAAAAGTAAAATTGGGTGTATATCTCACACCATAAGCCAACATATATTTCAAAATAGATAATGATCTAAGTGTAAAAAAAAAAAGTCACAAAAAACCACCCATAAAAACACTACAAGGAAATGTGGGCAATTCCTTTAAATCCCTGTAAGTGGAGAAGGCTTTTCCAACTTGGACCCTGAATCCAGGAATCATAAATGAAGATTGATAAATTCAGTGTAAAACAAGATTAACAAAATGTTTCATACCAAAACACCATAAGCCAAATCAAAATTCTATAGACTTTTTAAGGCTGTAGATGTCTTTTAAAAAAAAATGAAAATAGAAAAGCTTTGAAACTCATCTCTAAGGACTAATCCTCCTAATATATAGAGTTCCTGGAAACGGATATGAAAAAAACCAACAACCCAATAGAACAAGGAGCAGACAACAGAATAAATACAAATAGCTCTGAAGCATAGGTAGAGTTTCTCAGCCTCCTTCATGGTCAGATAAGTGCAAACTAAAGAAGCCCTTCTCACCTAATCAGATCGGCAAAACTTCCAATGTTTGTTAACCTATCATGTTGACGAGGCCAGGGGAAACGGGCATTTATGCCATGTTGCTGGAGGGAGTTTGGATTGACATAATCCCTAGGAAGAGCAATTTGGTAATACGTCAGAATTTTTAAATGCATATATCCTTTGACCTAGCAACTCCATTTGCTGTGGGCAAGTCATTATTCCTCTCTGCCTCGTTTTTCTCTCACAGAGTTGTGAGACTTAAGTGGGACACACATGAAGCACTTAGTACAAAGTTCCTGGCACATAGGAAGTGCTCCCAAAATGTTGGCTAGTAGTAGAATAACAGCAGCTAATGGGCACTGAGATCTTACCATATGCCACATTAGCACACTGTGCTTGGTGCTTTTCATGTATTATCTCATGTAATTATCCAATCTGTGAAGTAGGTGCTATTGATTATCACCAGTTAGCCTCTGAGGAGACTGAAGCACAGGCATGCAGTGCTGTGGACAGGATTTGAGCCCAGGCAGATGCCAAGCCTGGGATACACTGCCTCTCTATTAGGTGCAGTGGGGTGATGAATACCTTACGAGAGGGTGTGTAGAGGCCTGTAGGAACACAGACAAGCACAGAGCCCTGCTTACAACAGGTGGGAGCCATATTGATTTTTTGGGGAAAAGATGGCTTTCAGTAGAGGCTGTGCCACTTTCAAGATAGGTAATCTTGTGACAGGGTTGGTTGGTTGTTATTTTAATCTACTTTCAGCTCATCTCCTGAAGTGTGATACTAGTGTAGTGCAATTTCAAGGGTGGTTGTGAGGATTAAGAGAGATGAACATTCAGGTCCTAAGCATTTAGGTCCTCACAATCTATTCTTGCTGAAGTGACCTGAACAAAAGCAGATGGAGTGGGGTCGAGTGGGGGAAAAGCTTTCCAGGGAGAGGGAACACCACATTCTAAGGCTACACATCCAGAAAGAGCTTGAGCAATCCAGGAAGGGCGCAGGGTGGGGTGGCTGATGACCTTGAGGACCAGCTAAGAAACTTGGATTATTTACTAACAAAAATAAAAGAGCCACCATTTGTTGAGGGTTTCCTCTGACATTTCCATCAAAACTACGTAAATCCATCAAAACTACCCCAGCAAGGTAGATTTAATAAATCCAGTTGTATACAAAAGGGAACCACCAGAAGCCATAGAAGGGCTGCATACAGGGAGGCGACTTCATCAATTTCGTGTTTTACAAAGATCCCTCAGATCATGTGTTGGAGTGATAGGAAGTACTCTACTGACTCTACTGAACTCCATACTTCAAAAAATATATAACATTTATCATTTTCTCTTTTACTCCACAATTTATACTCACTGTAGAAAATATTAAAAATATAAGAAAGTTTGAAGAAACAAAAAATTGTCACTTGTACTTTCCAGAGACATCTCAATTGATACTTTTCTTCCAGTCTTTTTTTTCTATGCAAAAAATATATAGTTATTAGAATGCCTGACAGAAGGAAGATGGAAAGAGACCACTGTGAAGCATTATTGATATTCCCTCTTCTCTTCCTCTCCATGGTATTAAGGCCATACCAAGAGGAGAGGCTGATTTCCCTACACGTGTCGGGGAAAGTCCCAACTCTGCGGCAGGGACCCAAGCTTGCCATTTTCGCCAGTCTCTAGGGGGCGCTGCCCCGAGACTGGGCGGGGAGGGAGAGAAGGCGGTGCGAAAACGCGTTTGAACTTGGGCCCTGCCGCCGCCCGTAACCGGCGTCCCCAACATGGCGGCTCCCCAAGATGTCCACGTCCGGATCTGTAACCAAGAGATTGTCAAATTTGACCTGGAGGTGAAGGCGCTTATTCAGGTACTGATCCCGGGACCCCTGCCAGGTTCCAGCAGCCCTAACCCAAGCTCTGCTGGTCTGTGAGCTCGGTAGTGTCACTCCCGAACTTTCCCCATTTGGTTTCCCAGGCCACCGGCTCCGCCCCATGACCGGCTACCCGCCCTGGTCCCCATTTGGTTGTGTCCCCGTGACTGCTGGCCTTGATCCTTTTTCCGGGTGCCGCCGGATCGCCCATCTCCAGAGCACCCAACTGTTCTCCGCCCCTGACCCAGCTACTGCTTCGAGGCTCGGCTTTGCCACTTCCACTTGCAGTCCTGGTCGTCGCCCCGCCCCTGACCTCCTCACAACCTACCTGCCACCCTGCTTGGCCCCGCCCTCTGACGCTGCTTCCCCATTCTCTGGTAGCGCCCGGTAGGCAGCTAGCCCCGCCCCCTGCTGGCCAGCTCCCCTGGCATCCAAGGGCACCTGGCTCGGGAGGCACCAGGTGAAACGAATGTAACCTGGACCGTAGTTGTGATTTTATGCTTGAGGAAATCGAGTACGGCGCCAAGGCCTAGGTTAGAAGGCAGGCCTGGGTCAATGGCAAAACTGGGTCCTGGACTGGGAAAGTCAACCTAGGAATAACACCTTAGAGTGTTACCCCGTTTGAACAGAGAGGAAATGAGGTGTTTTCGCCTTAAGCCATTTAAGGGTAGAGGTAAAATAAACGAGTTGACGTAGACAAGAATTAGGAATGTAGACACGGTTCCATGAGTTTAGCAAAAAGAAACCAAGAGTTTTAAACCTTGTTTTTTTGCTTTGTTTTGTTTTGTTTTTCGTTTTTGTTTGTTTTTGAGACGGAGTCTCGCTCTGTCGCTCAGGCTGGAGTGCAGTGGCGCGATCTACTCACTGCAAGCTCTGCCTCCCGGCTTCATGGCATTCTCCTGCCTCAGCCTCCCGAGTAGCTGGGACTACAGGCGCCCGCCACCACGCCCAGCTCATTTTTGTATTTTGTTTAGTAGAGACGGGGTTTCGCCGTGTTAGCCAGGATGGTCTTGATCTCCTGACTTCGTGATTTGCCCGCCTCGGCCTCCCAAAGTGCTGGGATTACAGGTGCGAACCACTGCGCCCGGCCTAAACCTTGGTTTTTAAAGCAAATCATTTTCAACAAAGTCACTAAACATTAGATGTAGACTCCGAGTTTGTAACGAGGGGTGGCAAAAAGTGCAGGAAAGTAGTGCTCCCCAGATAAACCAGATGCAGAATAAACCAAATTAGATGCAGAATAAACAAATACGGCGCAAAGAAGTGTGATTAAATTAATAACCAGAGAAAAAGTGAAGTTTGATGCAGATATTTAAAACTTCTCGAACTTCACTTCTCTGATGTATACATTACAAAACTTCTGGGCCAGTTATAGAAAAATAAACTTAGGTTTCATACAAATGAAATCACATTTTCACATAATCTAAATTGCTTAGGCACCCTTCTGTACTCTTTCTAACATTTGGGTTCTTGTGATTGCTGATGAGAAAGATTGATTATAGCTGGATGTATTGCAGCCTTACTGTGTTCCAGCAGCTCTGCTAAGTGCTTTACATACACACATAATCTATGATGTTCTCTGAGGTAAGTAGGGTTGTGATGAGGAAACTGAGACACACAGAATTTAAATAACTTTCCAGGTAACTTTACACAGCTAATAAGTTGCTACAGCCAGGATTCGAATCCACATGGTCTGTCTCCAGAGCCTGCTCTGAAAACTGGCACCAGTAATTCTGAATGTCCAGCAACAGATTCTAAATCTGCCCTTAAACATGTTTATATAAACACTCTAACTTATCACTGACGGTTTGTAAAATCACACTGAAAAAGTTAATCTCATCATATGAGGCCAGATCTTTAAACATCCTCATCTTACAAGTTGAAAGGATCTAAGGTTCTAAAGTTATAGCATAACTTTCGCATGTCCATTCTTGTTGGGCATATAAGCTGTTTTAAGCTTTTTCATACTGGCCAGGTAATGTTTTGTTAAAATTTAGGCACTAAAAATTAGGTCAAAGCAGTTGTGTTTCTTTCTAGGCTTTTATATTAATTCAACATTAATCTAAAGAGGAATGAGAAAAATGCCAATGATAATGTTTTTGCTTGTGTTGCAGAGGTAAACAGCAAAGATCAGGATGAATTATAGTCAGTATCAGTACATTAATATTAGTTGGTCTAAACCAGCTCTCTCACTGTATGGATGGTGTCATTTCATTTCATTGCCTTAAGAAAGGCCTTTCATCTGTTCAATGTCTCCTAGGATATCCGTGATTGTTCAGGACCCTTAAGTGCTCTTACTGAACTGAACACTAAAGTAAAAGAGAAATTTCAACAGTTGCGTCACAGAATACAGGTGGGTATTCTCAGAACTGAGATGCTGAGTATCTATCAATGAAGGGGGCTCAGTCCTGGGTGTATCCTCTGCTTGAGAGCCGTCTGGGTTCTTCAAACACCAGCTGATGGGAGCAGTAAACACTTAAGACAGTGAGGGTGACTCTGTACTAACCTGCTGTCCAGGTAAAAACGAGAAACTTTTGCGTGCAGAACACTGCCTGCTGTGTCAACAAGTGGATGGCAGGAACACCATTATCCTTGGAATTTTTGAAACCCTGGGGCCACTTCAAATACTTTCTCTTCTCTACCTTATTTCTACCCTATTCATTCATTCACTACCTCAATCCATCACACTCCTGGGTTTTTTTTTTTTTTTTTTAATGCTGTTACTTTGCTCAGCATCTTCCTTATTTCAGTAGTCACCAGTCACATCATGTACACATTCAATATGCCTGAATTCAACTGTGGTATATGTGCTGTCTCAGAAAACACTAGAGGGTGACAAGTAGCAGTTTCGTTTGTTTGTTTTATTTATTTCATGTTTTATTCTTATTACACTGGGCTGGGCAAAGGGTTGTGCACCACTGTATAGATCATGTTATTCTGTTGCTTTCA
>NW_012103299.1:776572-778743 GCF_000951045.1 Mandrillus leucophaeus | reverse complement strand
CCTCCGGGATTCACGCCATTCTCCTGCCTCAGCCTCCCCAGTAGCTGGGACTACAGGTGCCCACCACCACGCCCGGCTAGTTTTTTGTTTTTTTAGTTGAGATGGGATTCCACCGTGTTAGCCAGGATGGTCTCGATCTCCTGGCCTCATGATCTGCCCACCTTAGCCTCCCAAATTGCTGGGATTACAGGCGTGAGCCACCATGCCCAACCGAGAACACTTTTTATGTTAATTTCTCTTCATGGTTTCATGAACCACTCAGGGAAGATAAATTGAACCCTAGATCAGTGGGAGGAGCAGCTCCCTGGTTGGTTATAAATTCTCAGGGGAGATTTTTTAACCCCTCTATTTGGAAGTCATAGCAAAAAAAGGGCAGGCATCCATGTTTTCACTCTGTGCTGGTAGATGCACATTTTTCTAGACTATTTTCCTGTGTCTATAACCTTTCATGGGTTTTGGATTTGTGGTGATCTTGGTTCATCTTCCCAACCTCAGCCTCAGATGGCCCAAGGCTTCATTTTTCTGTCCCTACATGAGCTTTCAAACCTTCAAGTGCTCAAACTGCCTATTACTTGTCTTTAGTGAAATAGGCACAGAAATTGCGAGTATCTGGAAATGAACAGCAGTTTGATATTTTAATGACATCTAAGTGTGGGATCAGTGTGCTTGTATTTCGTCATTGTTTTTCTTTTCGTTTCGGGCCTGCCCTTGGTGACAGGAGCAGCAGCTCTGACGCCAGGGTAGCCGTGCATACTCCCAGGCTGACTGTTCCAGCTGTTGTTCCCTTCTCACTTTTGGGCCATAGGGGTTTTCCTTACTTTCTTGCAGACTTAGCTATGGATTTAAAAGGATGTGTGTTATATGTTACCTAGCATTCTGAGGTGTTCTGTTTTAAAAGGGTGCTTCAAGTGCTATTGTATGCCCTTGGCAGAAATAGAAATGTTCTTCTGTTTTCATGTTGACTTTTGAAATCATTTTAACATGGAGTTATTTTTCCTCAAAGGACCTGGAGCAGCTGGCTAAAGAGCAAGACAAAGAGTCAGAGAAACAACTTCTACTCCAGGAAGTGGAGAATCACAAAAAGCAGATGCTCAGGTAGGCAGGGCCTCCCCCCGCCAGCGGCCTCTGCTGGCTCACTTGTTCCCTGTGAGCCTTGCACGTGTATTTGCCTGACTTACTGGTGTGTTTTTTTGAGGGACAGTGTCGCGCTCCATGGCCCAGGCTGGAGTGCAGTGGTCTGATCTTGGCTCACTCCGCCCTGTGCCTCCCGAGTTCAAGCAAGTCTTCTGCCTCAGCCTCCTGAGTAGCTGGGATTACAGGCACCCGCCATCACCCCTGGCTAATTCTTGTATTTTTAGTAGAGACAGAGTTTCGCTATGTTGGCCAGGCTGGTCTCTAACACTGGCTTCATGTGATTCACCCACCTCAGCCTCCCGAAGTGCTGGGATTACAGGTGTGAGCCACCGCACCCGGCTGATTGCGTCAATTGCACACGGGTGGAATGTTCTCTCCCAATCAGTAATTCTCAAGTGGGGGCGAGTGGGGAAGGGATAAATAGGGCCTATCTGAGCAGGTGGAGCTGTGCATAGTTTACAAAAGCGTATTTAACATTATACTGTATTGTGTATTTTTAACCAAAAAATATGATTGCTTTTGTAATACAGGGTCATTTTTTTATCTAAGGATAATTGGTATCAGAAAAAAATCTACAGAAAGAAAACCTGCTTAAGGTGGACCACAATTTAGAAGGTTTTGAGTGGGATGCTATCTAAAAAAAAAAAAGCAACAAAAACCGTAAATTAAACAAAATTGAGATCAAAAGATAAAACCAACATTGAGGTTGTAATTGCAGGTGTGTGCTAATCCTTGATTATATAATTATAGCTATATGCCATTTCTTGTTATTGAATTGGGAGAGGTTTAACTTTTCTGATGAAATTGTCAGACAACATGAAACAATATCTTTCCCTTCACATTTGACTTTTGTAGCAATCATAAAGAGGGTTTTTCCAATTATCTTTGAGGTATTCAAATCATTCTCTCTCTTTTTTAAAAATTCATTTTTGGCCGGGTGTGGTGGCTCATGCCTGGAATCCCAGCACTTTGGGAGGCAGAGGTGGGCAGATCACGAGGTCAGGAGTTCAAGACCAGCTTGACCAACATGGTGAAAC
>NW_012103299.1:770262-772292 GCF_000951045.1 Mandrillus leucophaeus | reverse complement strand
TAATAGAGATGGAGTCTCACTATGTTGCTTGGGCTGGTCTTAAGCTCCTGGGCTCAAGCAATCCTCCTGCCTCAGCCTCTGAAAGTGCTGGGATTACAGGCATAAGCCCAGACTATTGTGTTGCCTTCAGACAGAATTGGGATTTGGGTTCTAATTGTTTCCAAGTTCAGGATCTAGATCAGAATCAGACGACAAAGACCACTGTTTTGTGGGTCTAGGGGATGCTGAGAAAAAGCCAGGAAACAGGTATAGAGCTGACTATGGAGGGCTCATGTTTCAAGGCTCCCATCTGGGCATCCAAGGATCCTGCATGCAGCTCATAGGTAGAGGGGCCCACAGCAGCCCCTCAAAGTAAACAGGGATGGCACAGGCCTAGAGCTGGAACTCAGGAGTTGGAAGGATGACTGCGTCTGTACACCTAAAAAGATGTTGTCCATCTGTATCCTGGAATCCTGTGTAGGCCCTCTCCATGAGGACAGGAACAGGGTTGGCTCCTTGGCCTCTAGTTGGCCTCATGAGTAGTCCAGTAAAAGTCCTGCAAACTTGTCATTATCTGGAGACATTCCTGCCAGCTCCTCTTCATGCCCCTCTACTTGAAACACTAGGCAGTTGCTTTATATTGTTCATGATTCTTCTTCCTCAGTTCTTTAAATTTGAGATAATTGCATTCTTTTAAGAAACTCTGGATCTCCTGGTCACCCCAAGGGTTGATTACTGTTCTGATGGTTTTTCTGGTTTCTTGGTTTCTTCTTCCTTCTTTATTTCCTGAGGGTTTTCTAGTAATTTCAGTCTGATGTCTTAGGTTCTCCATTTTTATCCCTGAGTTTCCTGAGTTTTCTCCTGGGATTGTTCTCACCACAGCCACAGGACCTAATGTTGGGTTGGCAGAGAACTAGCACTTACTCTGCCCTAATGGGATCCAGGAGAGTCAGGAGGTACTCTGAGTGTGGAAACTTGCTTGCTCCTCTAGACTTCTGGAGGTCTCTTAGAAGTAGCAGTTTGAATAGTGGAGATGTTTCCACTGCTGTGCCTTCAGTGAGGGTGAGGTGGGTATCATGGATCTGCCCATCTGTATTAGTCTGTTTTCATGCTGCTGATAAAGACATACCTGAGACTGGGAAGAAAAAGAAGTTTAGTGGACTTCTGACATGGCTCGGGAGGCCTCACGATCATGGCAGAAGGCAAAGAGGAGCAAGTCACGTCTTACATGGATGGTGGCAGGCAAAGAGAGAGCTTGTGCAGGGAAACTCCTGTTTTTAAAACCATCAGATCTCATGAAACTCATTCACTATCATGAGAATAGTGCAGGAAAGACCCACGTCTATAAGTCAGTCACCTCCCACCAGGTTCCTCCCATGACGTGGGAATTGTGAGAGTTACAATTCAAGATGAGATTTGGGTGGGGACACAGCCAAACCATATCACCATCCCTGGATAGGTCTTGTGGCACCTGGTCTTGTGGTATTGGGGTTTTGTATTGGGCCTTTCTTGCGTTGCTATAAAGAAATACCTGAGGCTGGTAATTTATTTTAAAAAATGAGTTAAGCTGGCTTATGGTTCTGTGGGCTGTATGGGAAGCATAGCAGCATCTGCTTCTGGGGAGGCTTCAAGAAGCTTCCGGTCATGGCAGAAGGCAAAGAGGGAGCAGGCATGTCACATGACAAAAGCAGGAGCAAGAGAGAGAGAGATTGAGTGAGAGCTCACTTATCATTAAGATCATTAAGAGGATGGCTTATGCCATTCATGAGGGATCCATCCCCATGATCCAGACACCTCCCACCAGGCCCTACCTCCAACACTGGGGATTACCATTCAGCATGAGATTTGGGCAGGGACAAATATTCAGACTATATCAGGTCTAAAGACTTGTGCTTTTTTGGCCAGCACAGTGGCTCACTCCTGTAATCCCAGCACTTTGGGAGACCAAGGCAAGTGGATCACTTGAGGCCAGGAGTTCAAGACCAACCTAGTCAACATGGTGAACCTCCGTATCTGCTAAAAATACAAAAATTAGCTGGGCATGGTGACCC
>NW_012103299.1:763609-766157 GCF_000951045.1 Mandrillus leucophaeus | reverse complement strand
AGAGTCAGAGAAACAACTTCTACTCCAGGAAGTGGAGAATCACAAAAAGCAGATGCTCAGGTAGGCAGGGCCTCCCCCCGCCAGCGGCCTCTGCTGGCTCACTTGTTCCCTGTGAGCCTTGCACGTGTATTTGCCTGACTTACTGGTGTGTTTTTTTGAGGGACAGTGTCGCGCTCCATGGCCCAGGCTGGAGTGCAGTGGTCTGATCTTGGCTCACTCCGCCCTGTGCCTCCCGAGTTCAAGCAAGTCTTCTGCCTCAGCCTCCTGAGTAGCTGGGATTACAGGCACCCGCCATCACCCCTGGCTAATTCTTGTATTTTTAGTAGAGACAGAGTTTCGCTGTGTTGGCCAGGCTGGTCTCTAACACTGGCTTCATGTGATTCACCCACCTCAGCCTCCCGAAGTGCTGGGATTACAGGTGTGAGCCACCGCACCCGGCTGATTGCGTCAATTGCACACGGGTGGAATGTTCTCTCCCAATCAGTAATTCTCAAGTGGGGGCGAGTGGGGAAGGGATAAATAGGGCCTATCTGAGCAGGTGGAGCTGTGCATAGTTTACAAAAGCGTATTTAACATTATACTGTATTGTGTATTTTTAACCAAAAAATATGATTGCTTTTGTAATACAGGGTCATTTTTTTATCTAAGGATAATTGGTATCAGAAAAAAATCTACAGAAAGAAAACCTGCTTAAGGTGGACCACAATTTAGAAGGTTTTGAGTGGGATGCTATCTAAAAAAAAAAAAGCAACAAAAACCGTAAATTAAACAAAATTGAGATCAAAAGATAAAACCAACATTGAGGTTGTAATTGCAGGTGTGTGCTAATCCTTGATTATATAATTATAGCTATATGCCATTTCTTGTTATTGAATTGGGAGAGGTTTAACTTTTCTGATGAAATTGTCAGACAACATGAAACAATATCTTTCCCTTCACATTTGACTTTTGTAGCAATCATAAAGAGGGTTTTTCCAATTATCTTTGAGGTATTCAAATCATTCTCTCTCTTTTTTAAAAATTCATTTTTGGCCGGGTGTGGTGGCTCATGCCTGGAATCCCAGCACTTTGGGAGGCAGAGGTGGGCAGATCACGAGGTCAGGAGTTCAAGACCAGCTTGACCAACATGGTGAAACGCTGTCTCTATTAAAAATACAAAAATTAGCTAGACGTGGTGGTGGGCACCTGTAATCCCAGCTACTCAGGAGGCTGAGGCAGGAGAATCGCTTGAACTCGGGAGGCAGAGGTTGCAGTGAGCTGAGATCGCTTCACTCCAGCCTGGGTGACAGAGTGAGGCACCATCTTAAAAAAAAAAAATTTATTTAAAAAAAATTAAATTTTAGAAATGAGGTCCCGCTCTGTTGCGCAGTCTGGAGTGCAGTCGTAGCTGACTGCAGCCTCGAACTCCTAGGCTCAAGCGATCCTCTCACCTCAGCTTCCCAAGTAGTCGGGACTACAGGCACACTCCACTGTGCCTGGCTAGATCATTCTCTTTTGAAACCCCTGCTAAGTCGTCATTCATATGGGTTTTCTCTTTGTCTCTTGTTCACTGGTCTGCCTCTGCCAGATCTGTATTTGTGGCTTTGCGTCTGATTTGAGCAATTTGCCAGCATCATCTTCCCTGAAAGCAGCTGTGTATGTAACAGTCAGCTGTCAGGAGGACACCGATTGGCAAAAACACAGGCACGGGGAGGCCAGTGTAAGCAGAGGGAGGGCTGTGTGAGTGGTGGGCAGTGATCCAGGGCTTGGCTGTTTTGCGATTACTTTATGTTATGATGGCTTTTGCTTTCCTGAGCCACCAAGCCTACTCAGATTATAAACACTGAGTACAGAGGAGCCCTTGTATTAAGTATAGTAAGTTATGCCAGACACGCTCAGCTTAGCATGGGTTTGAAAGCTGAGAATGGCCATCCACGATGTGGCATTACAGGCCAGAACAGAGAAAGCTGTCAATCTATACTTTGGGGCTGGGTGCAGTAGCTCACACCTATAATCCCAGCACTTTGGGGGCCGAGGCAGGAGGACTGCTTGAGCCCAGGAGTTTAAGACCATCCTGGGCAACAAAGCAAGACCCCATCTATTAAAAAAAAAAATTAGCTGGGGGCATGGTGATGTGTGCCTATAGTCTCAACTACTTGGGAGGCCAAGGCAGGAGGGCAATGGGCTTGGGAGGTCAAGGCTACAGAGCCGTGATCATTCTGCTGCACTCTAGCCCTAGGAGACAGAACGAGACCCTGTCTCTTTTCTTTTTTTTTTTGAGACAGAGTCTTGCTCTGTCGCCCAGGTCGGAGTGCAGTGGCGCAGTTTCAGCTCACTGCAAGCTCCGCCTCCCGGGTTCACGCCATTCTCCTGCCTCAGCCTCGTGAGTACCTGGGACTACAGGGGATCACCACCACACCCGGCTATTTTGTTGTATTTTTAGTAGAGACGGGGTTTCACCGTGTTAGCCAGCATGGTCTTGATCTCCTGACCTTGTGATCCGCCCGCCTCGGCCTCCCAAAGTGCTGGGATTACAGGTGTGAGCCACCGTGCTCGGCTGACCCTGTCT
>NW_012103299.1:762122-763500 GCF_000951045.1 Mandrillus leucophaeus | reverse complement strand
GATCACTTGAGGCCAGGAGTTCAAGACCAACCTAGTCAACATGGTGAACCTCCGTATCTGCTAAAAATACAAAAATTAGCTGGGCATGGTGACCCGTGCCTGTAATCCCAGTTGTTTGGGTGGCTGAGGCATGAGAATTACTTGAACCTGGGAGCTGGAGGTTGCACTGAGCCGAGATTGTGCCACTGCACTCCAGCCTCGGTGACAGAGCAAGACCCTGTCTCAAAACAAACAAACAAACAAAAAAATTGTGCTGTTCATATAACATGGCCCCCAAAGCCCACCAGCAACTCTGTTTTTGCTTAACAGAGGTAGACAGTCTGTTCTAAAGCTGGTAGAAAAGCTGGCCAATTGGACCTCTGAGAAACAGGATGTCTGTGTCTTGTGTTTTGCCTACCTAAGAGATTTTCAAGAGCAATTTTGAAAATGTGCAATGTTTGCTATTGGAGTTAATTATAGAATTTCAGCAGCGTCACCATACCTAGCTGACCTCTTCCTGTCTCCATCTTCAGTACTGATTTAATCATCTTAATTTTTTATTTTTGAAAGGATGTTCCTTTTACACTGTCTCTTATACACATCTAGATGTGTATAAGAGACAGCATTTGAACTGCTTCCACTTTTTTTTTAAGCTAACTTATTCCTTGACAGACTTTTCTTCAACTCAGCATGACTTCAACTCTCCAACTATACCTGTTACCTTCAGTATGAGTATTTTTATGTTCTTTTTAAATATCTGGGTGCTCACCCAGTGTTTATTTCCTTCACTAATTAAAATGACCTCAGGAATACGTTTACATTTACATATTTATGATGGCACCTAGTAGGGACCTAATAAGCACATGGCCGGTAAATGAATAACCCCATCCCAGTTTCAATCTGCATTTCTTAAGTATTTACATACTCTTTTTATACCTGGAAATAAATACAAGATTCCTGTTTGTTTGCCATTTTTAGCTTTTATTTGAATGTCTTTTTTGTGTGTTTCAAACAAGATTGTGTGATACTAGAGAACTGGCCTCATATCCTCAAAATCGTGTGTTTGGCACATGGTAAATCTTGGGCATTGACTGTGTGTAAGTATCTGTGTGTTTGTCTTTGTACATATAACTCTCAAACTGGAATTTGAGAACTACTCAACCCCGCCATTCCTTTCTCCCGAACTATCACTGGTTCTCTTTGACAGAACTTCCAGGCAATCTTTCATGAGTAAATTGTACATTTCTCCCCCTTTTTAATCTCTCCCTTTTTCCCATGCATTCGTTCTTCCATTCAATGACTCAGTGCCCAGTATGTGCTGGGCACAAGGAATATATGTAGTGAATAATGCGAGATACAGCTCTGCTTATTCATAAAATTTACATTCTTTTTTTTTTTT
>NW_012103299.1:751239-756980 GCF_000951045.1 Mandrillus leucophaeus | reverse complement strand
AAAAAGAAACCAAAAAACTTTGGCAGTTGAAACAGTAGTTGTGCTTGCTTGGGTCATCATGCTTGTCACACCATACAGTGAGTATCTGTTTGCTTGTCTTTTTCCCAAATGAATGTGCGGTGGTAGAGGAGAGGTACAGACCCCTCATTCATCTCAGGATCCCAGGGCCCTGCAGAACCCCCTTGCAAACCGTTTCAGATGTAATGGATTCTTTAAAGTGGCAGGTGTGAAACGGCGGAGGAGGTGCTCATTAAGACCTTCAGCATAGAGGTGCTATTAGAAAACCACCCTGTCAGTTCATGTACTCTGTGTTTTGAGTTTTGAGTATTTCCAAAGATTAGCACGATTGGTTTGAGCTGGCTACATAAGAGTTCTGAAGTATGAGTTTGATTCTTAGACTCAGTTAGCTTTTTCATAGTCTATCAACAATTGTCACATTTCTTTTTTTTTTTTTTGAGATGGAGTCTCACTGTCATTGCCCAGGTTGGAGTACAGTGGCATGATCTTGGCTCACTGCAACCTCTGCCTCCCAGGTTCAAGTGGTTCTCCTGCCTCAGCCTCCCGAGTAACTGGGATTACAGGCACTTGCCATCATGTCCAGCTAATTTTTGTATTTTTAGTAGAGACAGGGTTTTACCATGTTGGCCAGGCTGGTCTCGAACTCCTGACCTCAAGTGAGCCACCCGCCTTGGCCTCTCAAAGTGGGATTACAGGTGTGAGCCACCGCGCCCGGTCAACTGTCATATTTCTAACTCCAGGAAGCTGTTCACCAACTTTCCGTTATCACCCACAAGTTAGCGCAAGTGACGAATGTAGATCAGCTGTGTCAGTCGGGGCTCTGCTAATCCATCATGTTTCTGTCGTTCGTGATTGGTCTGTAGTACGGAAAGAACAACAAACCTTGAAGAAGTATTTTGAAAGATTGGCTTTTTTTGTGTGTGTGTGTGTTTTTTTTTTCCTTGAGACAAGGTCTTACTCTGTCACCCAGGCTGGAGTATAGTGGTACCATCACGGCTCACTGCAACCTCCACTTCCCAGGCTCAGGTGATCTTCCCTCCTCTGCCTCCTGGGTAACTGGGACTACAGGCATGCACCACCACCATGCCTGGCTAATTTTTTGTATTTTTGGTAGAGATGGGATTTCTCCATGTTGCCCAGGCTGGTCTCGAACTCCTGGGCTCAAGCAATCCACCTACCTTGGCCTCCCAAAGTGCTGTAATTACAGGCGTGAACCACTGTGCCTGGCCACCATTTTTCATTTCCTACAAACTATATTAACTCAGCAGCTGAAGGGCCAGAAATGGTTGTTCAAGATACTGGAGATGAGTAAGTCATGGTTCTCAAGGGATGGCACCAACTAATGCACAGGCCATAGCAGTACAGCCTTAGAGGCAACAGGACAGAAGAAGAGCCTGTGTGCCCATATGGGAAGTTTGGATGTCTCCCTGAGTCCAGCCATTGTGGAGCTGTGCACAGAGGAGTGCCATGTTCACAGCCCCTTGGGCTGACAGGGGTAGAGGGACAGCTACAGAACCTCCCCGTGATGGTCTTCAGGGTCTGGTCAAGGGGTATCAGGACCTGAGCAAGAACAGTTGCTGGGGGACCAGGGGGAGGAAGTGGCAGGAGTTGGGATGGGCTCTGAAGGCCGTGCCTGGTGGCCTTCCCCCATGGTGGCCTTCCCCCTGGTGGCCTTTGTTGGTGGGAAGTGCTGTGAATTGAACTGACTTATGGCCTGGTGGAGTGGACACACTCACACATGAACCTTCCAATTCCAGCAATCAGACCTCATGGAGGAAAGCTAATCTCACCTGCAAAATTGCAATCGACAATCTAGAGAAAGCAGAACTTCTTCAGGGAGGAGATCTCTTAAGGCAAAGGTACCTATTCTTTTATTTTTCTGGGCTCTGATAATAATAGATAACAATTGGCAAGGTGTACAACCCACTGTAGGAAACCCCCTCTTGTTTTCAGCTTGGTGTTTAATTTGATTATATAAGTAATTTTTTTTAAGTTTGAAAGAAATGCATACTTTTTTGTAGTAAATTGGTGAAGTATGAATTACAAAATTAAAATATCAATTTTTTTTTTTTTTCCCCTGAGACGAAGTCTCACTCTTATAGCCCAGGCTGGAGTGCAGTGGCGCCATCTTGGCTCACTGCAACCTCTGCCTCCCGGGTTCAAGCGATTCTCCTGCCTCAGCCTCCCGAGTAGCTGGGATTACAGTTGCGCGCGACTGCGCCCAGCTAATTTTTTGTATTTTTAGTAGAGACGGGGTTTCACCATGTTGGCCCGGCTGGTCTTGAACTCCTGACCTCAGGTGATCCACCCCCCTCAGCCTCCCAAAGTGCTAGGATTACAGGCGTGAGCCACCGTGCCCAGCTGAAAATATCAAATCTTATTACTCATGAACATTTTGGTATATTCCCTCCCTCATTTTTACTTCTTCTACATTTCTTACAAAGTCAAAATTGTACCATATATAAAATTAATATTCTTCTGTTTCAGCACAAGAGTTGCTCATTTAAAAAAAAAAAAAACTTTTTAAGCCTAATTCTGACAGTACATAGTATGTAGATTGTATGTTAATACAATCCCCTGTGTGTGCTTGCATTTCTAATGTTTCAGGAGTGTAAGTAATACACCAGGGTACGTCTTAGAACATGAGGCTTTATCTGCATTTTGGATGTCTCCTTTGGAGAGATTTCCAGGGATGAGATGATTGAGTCAAAGGAATGAACATTACCAAGGCTCCTAAGTTGGCAAATTGCTTTACAGAAGGCAGCACTGGTTTATGTTCCTACTAGCAGTCCACAGGGGCGTGGGTCTCAGCATACCCTTTCCAGCATTGAATGTGATCATTTAAAATATCTATACTAATTGGATAGGTAAAACATGAGATCTCATTTGGATATGGGGCCTTCTTGCAAGGAGGCTTTTGTTGACATTCCTCCCCTTTCTCTTCCTCTGAACTTTTAGGAAAACCACCAAAGAGAGCCTGGCCCAGACATCCAGTAGCATCACTGAGAGCCTCATGGGGATCAGTAGGATGATGGCCCAGCAGGTCCAGCAGAGCGAGGAGGCCATGCAGTCTCTAGGTAAAGCCGGGCCTGGAGCAGGAAGCTTCTCCCAGAGACACTGCTCTAGGGCCCTTGTCCCAGCACCTCCACTCTGGGCTCCTCCACCACAGCCCACACGAAGTTCACTGACTTGGGTGGCTTCTCTCTCATGAGATGACTTGACACCGTGGTCTTATCCAGAGTGGGATGTGCTACTTGTATTTCTCTCTTTTTTTTTTGAGATGGAGTTTCTCTCTTGTTGCCCAGGCTGGAGTTCAAGCGATTCTCCTGCCTCAGCCTCCCGAGTAGCTAGGATTACAGGCATGCGCCACTACGCCCGGCTAATTCTGTATTTTTAGTAGAGACAGGGTTTCTCCATGTTGGTCAGGCTGGTCTCGAACTCCCAACCTCAGGTAATCTGCCCGCCTCAGCCTCCCAAAGTGCTGGGATTACAGGCATGAGATACTGCGCCCGGCCCATATTTCTATTTACTAGAAGACCCCACACCCCCATCAATGTTTCCTCAGGGGGAGCATTTGCAAGGGCCCATGTGAAAAGCAGAGGTCCCCAGCCCCTCTCCTAGAGAGGGTGTTGGCAGGGCTGGGTAAGGGGCCTGGGAGCCTGATTTTCAGTGAGGGCTCTGGGGACCCATATGGCCTGGCAAGTTTGGAAATCGTTGCTTTAAGAGATGTTTGGTGAATCGGCTGCTGGTAGGACTGCTAGGACCTCAGTTTACAATTATACTCCCCAACGTTATTTTTCCTATGAGTTCCTTTTAAAAGATGTGAATCACAGGCTACAGGAGAGGCTGCTTGAGGCCATCTGGTTTCCTCCAATAGTTTTCCCAGAGTGTCTCCTCTGTGACGCAGAAGGACATCAGCCCTCTCCAGGGTCCTTCGGTATAAGACAACAGAAAAAGGGTGTTTACTCCTTGAAACACTTTTGGAAAATTGCACACATGGACAAAAGTAGAAAGCATGGTATCCTGAATCCCCTGAGCCCTGAGCCCATTACCCTAGCCAGTCTCATTTCAGTTCTACCCTCAGCCCGTCCCCCATCTGGATTATTTTGAAGGAAATCCCAGACATCGTCCATAAATATCTCAGTACAGCTCTCTAAAAGATAAGGGACTCTTTGGGGAAAAAGCAGAAACAACCCCGTAACTACAATACCATGATCACCCCTAGAAATTATGATTTTGAACCACTTTTTTTTTTCAGTGTGCCAAATAGGCAGAAGCAAAAGGAAAGCAAGCAGGTGACCCCAAGGTCACTCCTTGGGTTTGCAACTTACCTGAACATTTGGGCTCGGAACCAGCCAGGGGCTTCCTCTCAGTGTGTGCTTGGAGAGAGAGGGAGCAGGGAGACAACTTGGCCTCTGAGTCCAGGGCTTTTTTTTTTTTTTTTTTTTTTTACGGAGTCTCGCTCTGTTGCCCAGGCTGGAGTGCAGTGGTGCCATCTCGGCTCACTGCAAGCTCCGCCCCTCAGGTTCACTCCATTCTCCTGCCTCAGCCTCCCGAGTAGCTGGGACTGCAGGCGCCGCCACCACGCCCGGCTAATTTTTTGTATTTTTAGTAGAGACGGGGTTTCACTGTGTTAGCCAGGATGGTCTCTATCTCCTGACCTCGTGATCTGCCCGCCTGGGCCTCCCAAAGTGCTGGGATTACAGGCGTGAGTCACTACGCCCAGCCGAGTCCAGGGCTTTTATGCTGTGGTGTGGTGACAGGATACCCCCTGCTAAGAGTGGGAAGGAGACACAAATGCTGGTGGCTTCTGGGGTGTTGAGAGGGTCCCTGTGTTCTCGGGGCCCATTTCGTAGAAGCGATAGCTATTAAAGAAAAGAGAAGAATACAGTTCTTAACCCCTTCCTTATGCCTCACAAATTCAGCTTGATTTAAAAGCCTACTAGGACCATAATTTTGAAACAAAAAGCTTATTAGGAATATGGTGTCTGGAATTTGCTGTACAATTGCAGGAGTTGGGAGTTGTGGGAGAGGGGGACAGGATTTCAGAGGTTGGTGGTCCTTAGTTATGGGTGGTGGACACATGACATTTCATGATATCATGCTGTCTGCTTTGTGATGGTTCGAAATTCTCCGTAATAATAAAGTTTAAAAAGAAAGGCCTATTAGGTTTTTACTTAGCAAGATCTCAGGGTTTTGAAATCGCAGCAGGCAGGCGTGGAGAAAGTGGGCAGAGAAGGATTCCTGTTCTGTGTTTGTTTTTCTCCTTTTATCTGTCATTTTCAAAACGCTGCTGTGTTTCCTCTGATAATTTATCTTATTTACTTATTAGCTTTTAATTTTGTGAAAAGGTAACACATACAACACAGAGAAGGATAAAAACTCGAGCCCAGGACTGCCAGCAGAAACATAACAGGAGCCACATATGGAACTTTAAATTTTCTAGTAGGCACATTTTAAAAAGTAAAAAGAAACATAAGAAATTAATTTTAATAAGATAGTTTATTTAATCCATTATGTAAAATATTGTGATTTCAACATACAACTAATATTAAAAATTATTGAGATATTTTACATTCCTTTTTCTCTTTTTTTTTTTTTTGAGACAGAGTCTCGCTCTGCCACCCAGGCTGGAGTGCAGTGGCGCCATCTCGGCTCACTGCAAGCTCCGCCTCCCAGGTTCACGCCATTCTCCTGCCTCAGCCTCCCGAGTAGCTGGGACT
>NW_012103299.1:741565-750934 GCF_000951045.1 Mandrillus leucophaeus | reverse complement strand
CAGCACTTTGGGAGGCTGAGGCGGGCGGATCACCTGAGGTCAGGAGTTCGAGACCAGCCTGGCCAACATGGTGAAACCCTGTCTCTACTAAAAATACAGGAAGAAAATTAGCTGGGCGTGTGGTGCATGCCTGTAATCCCAGCTACTCGGGAGGCTGAGGCAGGAGAATCATTTGAACCCGGGAGGTGGAGGTTGTGATGAACCAAGATCATGCCACTACACTCCAGCCTGGATGACAGTGAGACTGCATCTCAAAAACAAACAAACAAAAAAACGTTTTGTGGATTTGACACTCACTGACATCTCCATTTGGATTAGCCACGTTTTTATATGCACAGCAGCCTTGCATGTCTAGGGGCTGCCATATTGGCCAGCACAGCTCTGGGCAGTACAAAAGGGGCACAGAAAAGATCACTCTCTGTTCTGACCTCCAGCTGACCCCTACCTGCCAGCCCTCTGGTCCACTTCCCAGAGGCAACCACTGTTACCAGTGTCTTTTTAAAAAAATATCTTGTGATCCTCCAAGCTTTTGTAACTTAAGCAAATGAAATACTATTTTATCTCCCTGTTTCTTACCTAAATGGAAACATTTCACAGGTGTTCCTTTACACTTTCCCTTTTCACTCAACGTATTCTATTCAGTGGCTGTTCTGATGATGCCTCACTCTGTTTTGTGAGAGAATCTCGCCAGGTACACCTTCTACCCTCAGCGTCAGGCCCAGATACCCATACTCAGAAATACATCTGACTCTGGGCACAATGATCCCTTAAGGGATATTGGCCTCTTCTTAGGTGTCACCTTCTTAAAGCTACAGCCAGTGTCCCTGGACTGAGGGACTGGTATGTGTGAGGGCTTAAGGCAGAGCCTGGCACACCCTTGCCCTTTTGAGATCCTGCAAAGAGCCAGTCTGGCCAGCAGGTGTCCTAGAGGCCACACCTCACAGGTGGAAGGTTCTGGTGCGTTCGGCTGCTGCCCCAACACAGACCTCACAGTGCCCGCCCAAGATCCTCGGGTTGGTTTTGTGGCTGGTGGTTCCCCTGAACAGCGTCCATCTGCTTCAGAGAGCTGAGGAGGTGGCTGGGGGAGCAAGCCTCTTCTGCCCTTCTCCCTGGTGACATTCATGTTCGAGGACTCCCAAACAAACCGCCTCACTCGCTCGAGCTGATGGGACCTGGGGAGGAGCCTTTCCTTGTCCGCTCCTTGGCTGGTCTCCACATGCTTTGATTCCAGCTCAGAGGAACTCGCTCGAGAATGCTGGTTTTTGTCAGCGTCCCAGCCAGCAGGGTGAGGTCTTTGGATCTTGAGCTGCAGTCTCTCTGAGTTGGGCCTCCTTCCTCTCTTGTTTCAGTCACTTCTTCACGAACGATCCTGGATGCAAATGAAGAATTTAAGTCCATGTCAGGGACCATCCAGCTGGGCCGGAAGCTTATCACAAAATACAATCGCCGGGAGCTGACGGACAAGCTTCTCATCTTCCTTGCGCTGGCTCTGTTTCTTGCTACGGTCCTCTATATCGTGAAAAAGCGGCTCTTTCCGTTTTTGTGAGATCCCAAAGGTGCCAGTTCTGGCCCTTTCAGCTCCTGTTTCAGGATCCTGGTTCCTGAGCTCTAGGCTGCCAAGCTGAGCCACACACCCCTCCATTTGTGCCACTTGCCTGCAGGTTGGATGGAACACAGTGCGCCACTTTTCTGCAAGTGGCTGGCTTGTAAAGGGTGAACAGAACCATGGGAGGCAGACCTGTCATTGGGATGCCGCCCTGGGGACATAGGAACTGCCTCCTTCCCTCATCGTGCACTATGGGAGGCCGCGGCCACTCTGTGGGGCACTTAAAGTCCAGCCTCCAGGACTCGATGCCTCTCCTGTTTCCCTCTCCCACCGTGCCCTTAAATGCCAGATCTGGTGGAGTGAAGAGAGAAGAGGTAGGAAGAAAGGTGATGAAAACTCCTGGTCATTCCTTGAATAAACTTGATTTTATTTAATAGAATAAAATGTATTGGATTTTGTAAGATAGCCCTCTGGGAATGTGTGTTCCTCTTTCCTTTTTTCTTTTCTTTTTTTTTTTTTTTGAGATGGAGACTTACTCTGTTGCCCAGGCAGGAGTGCAATGGTGCAATCCTGGGTCACTGCAGTCTCTGCCTCCTGGGTTCAAGAGATTCTCTTGCCTCAGCCCCCCAAGTAGCTGGGATTACAGGCATGCACCACCATACCCTGCTAATTTTTGTATTTTTATAGTAGAGATAGGGTTTCTCCATGTTGGCCAGGCTGATCTCAAACACCTGACCTCAGGTGATCCACCCGTCTTGGCCTCCCAAAGTGCTGGGATTACAGGTGTGAGCCACCAAGCCCAGCCCTCTTTTCTTGATGTCTGGATTTCTAGGACATGAACTTAGATTATTTATTCATTCATTCAACAAAGAATTATCATTATTATTTTCTTTCTGTCGCCGCCCGACAACAAGGAACTATTAAATAACTGCCACACACAGGGTGTTACAGACACTGCTGAACATTACAAATACATTGGTAAACCAGACGTGGTTCCTCCCTCAAGGAGGAACAGAAGGAGGCACAGAAATAAAATCTTCCAGACTATCAGGAAGGAGGGTCCAACAGCCCCTGTTCAACCAGGTGTGGTGAGTGATACCTCTAATCCCAGCATTTTGGGAGGCTGAGGCAGGATGATCACTTGAGCCTAGGAGTTCAAGACCAGCTGGGCAACATAGCAAGACCCTGTCTGTATTAAAACAACAACAACAACAAAAAACAGAAACAGAACAGAAAACAGCCCTTGTTGGAAGTGGCTCATACCAACATCTGAAAAGGTTGAGAGATGCCTTTCTCTACCACAGCAGCCTGGCCAGGCCTGGGGGTGTGCAGTGATTCGGGCTGGCACATGCCTTTCTCTCTGATGTCCAGAGCTAAGTATAACTAAGGAGGGAGAAGCTAGTGAGAAGCTGAGACTGTGAGCCCGAGTTCTGTCCAGGCTGGAGGGAGAGGGCCCAGGCTAGGCCAGCCCTAGAGGTGCTGTGTCTTTTGTGCTACAGGCCTGGCTGACCTCAAGCTTGAAATCCCAGCCTCCCCCACTATTTATAGCCCCAGAGGACTTGGGAGGGGCAGTGTGGAGGCTGAAGAGAAAATGGAAAGAACATGGACTTTGACCCTTGGCTCAAACACTTGGTTTTGAGATTTGGCTCCACTGCTAATGGACCGCAGGACCATTGGCAAGTTACCATATGTTGCTAAACCTCAGTTTTCCCATCTGTAAAATGGAGGAGATAGTCCATATGGGTCCTCATAGAGTCAACTTGAGAATGCAAAGAGAATATAAAGCAGCAAGTGTAGCTAGCTGTCTTCAGACCAGGCCTGCCATGGCGTTTCCAAATGCTGCCACCCCCAGGGCCCTGGGCACTGAGATTTCCTGCAGCTGACAGCAGAGGTGCTTCAGGAAAAGCGGGGCCAGGCACCAGCATTCTGTTAGAGGTGTTTGAGCAGAGGATGTCAAGAGTTACGGCCTCAGTTATAAAGTGGCAGATCATCATGGCACCAAGTTATAAAAACCTAGCTGCACATCTCAGACTAGCTTCATGAGTGGATTCTAAATACACACACACACACACACACACACACACACACGCAAGCACAGATATTTTGTAGGCTGTATATCATCCTTAAACAATTCCTGGCCCCAAAAGACATTCACTGCAGATTGTGCACACATGTGTCTTATTTATAGTCAAATTAAAGCTGAGAATAAAGCACAGATGGGAAATTCCCACTCAGATTCCAGCTGTAAGTGCAGCAGATGGATGTTATCAAGTTAGGATTTTCTTGTCTTAACATTTTTCCTTACTGCTTCCCACTAATTGTCAACATCCTCCTCACAATATGGAATTGCGTGGGCTCTGTATGGCCTAAAAATGCTCCCTTTGACACTGTATTCCTCTTTTACTTGCCTCCTTCTGAAAATAGAGTCAAATGTGACCCATTTTGAAATGTCATTGATAACAACATCTTGCAACCTCTATCAGCCACCAGGGGTAATCCTTCCCCAAAGCAGAGCGCGGCCCTCTCCGTGCTCAACCATGAGAGGGCAGTGTCCACATTCGCTCTACCGCCTTGCAGTGAGTGTGGTAATCTTCATCGGTCCATTTGAAATGTTCTTATGGATATATATGCACTGCATGCATACGTATATATGTACTGCATATGTATATGCGGTATATATATGTAGGTATCAGATTTTTTTTTTTTTTTTTTGAGACGGAGTCTCGGTCTGTCACCCAGGCTGGAGTTCTGTGGCACTATCTCAGCTCGCTGCAACCTCCGCCTCCTGGGTTCAAGCAGTTCTCTGCCTCAGCCTCCCGAGTAGCTGGGATTACAGGCACCAACCACCATGCCTGGCTAATTTTTTTTTTTGTATTTTTAGTAGACACTGGGTTTTACCATTTTGGCCAGGCTGGTCTTGAACTCCTGACCTCGTGATCTGCCTGCCTTGGCCTCCCAAAGTGCTGGGATTACAGGCATGAGCCACCGCGCCTGGTCAGATTTTTTAAAACATAAATGTATGAAACTTACCTGTATTTTGTTTTTGGAATATGTTTCCTAAGTGGCCTTAATTTTCACTGTTAAACAGTAATGCAAGCTCAGATGCTCCCTTTTTTTTTTTTTTTTGAGTCAGGGTCTCGCTCTTTTGCCCAGGCTGGAGTGCAGTGGTGCGATAACGGCTCACTGCAACCTCTGTCTTCCAGGCTCAAGAGATCCTCCCACCTCAGCCTCCTGAGTAGCTGGGACTACAGGTGTGCACCACCACACCTGGCTAAGTTTTGTTTATTTTTTGTAGAGATGAAGTCTCACTTTGTTGCCCAGGCTGGTTTCAAACTCCTGGGCTCAAGCAATCCTTCTGCCTCAGCCTCCTAAAGTACTGGGATTACAGGCGTCAGCCACTGTGCCCAGCTCAGCTGTGACGTTTTGATGAGCTGACAGTCAAGGAGTTAAAGGTATGGAGCAGCCATCAAGAGATCTTTCATTCAAAAAGTATTTACTGAGCACCTACTATGTACCAGGCACTTGTGTTAGAGCTACACAGTGAACAAAACAAAGATTGTCTGTCGTCATGGAGCTTCTGGTGTATGGGGGATGGTGGGCAGATGATAACAATACCGGAAATAAGCGGTTTGGAAGAGTGGAGCTGATTGATGGCGATCTGGATGGAGAGGTGGGGGCAGGTTTGCAGTGTTAAGCAGAGTGGTCAAGGTTGGTCTCACTGGGGTAGGGTTTGAGCAAAGACTTG
Source organism: Mandrillus leucophaeus (assembly GCF_000951045.1). Classification (NCBI taxonomy): domain Eukaryota; kingdom Metazoa; phylum Chordata; class Mammalia; order Primates; family Cercopithecidae; genus Mandrillus; species Mandrillus leucophaeus. The sequence continues at coordinate 745,643 of NW_012103299.1, read as the reverse complement.
AGGCAGGGGAGGTGAGTCCTGGGGACAGTTGAGAGGAGAGGGTTCCTCACAGAGGGAGCAGCTAGAGCAAAGGCTGGGCAGGGCCACACTGGCACATCCGAGAAGGTCAATCTAGGCCACGTGGCAAGAGCTGAGTGTAGGGGCTCAGTGACCTCAGGATGACCTCCAACCTGGAGGCCATCTCCCGCCCCTACCCACCCTTTTCTTACCTCTCACAGTTGTTGGCCCTGTTGGGCATCGGTTCCTCCAGAAAGCTCCCCAGCTATGTGGTGCCATACTCTCTTGGCTTCCCTCTTACCTCTCTGGCAACTGCCCTCCTATTCAGGCTTAAATGCCTCAGATCTTGTTGTCTTTGTATCAAGGGCAAGGTCATCCATGTCCCTACACATTGACCATATCTACAGGATGCTCAGCCATAATTCAAAAGTCGAATGTGCAGTGCAGCCCTCCCAGGCGAGCTCCGGACCCTGATCAGCTCCACTGCCCCGTGGCTACTGCTCCTCATCCGCCCCACGTTCCTCACCGCTTCCCACCCCACGGCCTGGGCCTTCCTGGGCTTCCCTGGCCTGCCTCCTAGTTTCCCCTTCTTGGGTCCCTGTTCCGTTCGTCCTGCTCATCTCCTTGAAACCTCTTTCTCACCAAACTAGGAGATGAGCATTCGCTTTATTTGGACAGATTCGCATCAACCTTCTTCTGAAAACAAGGCATCAATACATTGTGTTAGTGTATGTAGGTGGCTGAAAAGAGATAGTGAGGCGAGTTCTGTGTTCTTCCTTGGCTAATGGTGGTCTTCCCTGGGGCCCTGCTGGAGGGCTTCCCCTAGCTGTGTTTCTTCCCTAAGCAAGAGCAGAATAAAAATAGCTGTGGGCTAATCTAAGAGATAGCAGACAGGAGTCTCAGCCCTGTTGTCAGGAATGAAAGGCTCAGCCTGGGGGTGAGGGGAGGGATGGGTGTTATCACCCCAATGTCCCTTCAGTCCCCAACAGCAGGCCCAGGCTGCTACATACCAGAAGCCTCAGGGCTCATAGTGTTGGTCAACTTGCATCTTTAATGGGCCACAGTGCCTCAGTCAAGTGTGACCTTTGGTGGCAGAGACCTGGATTCTGGATGTACTCTTCCTGGCCATATGCCTTCAGCAATGGATCACCTCCTCCGCAATAGTTCTGACCTCTTAGTGGTGCTGGGATGATCAAAGGGCAAGACACATGCCAGGAGCTCCCGCAGTGCCCCTCACACAGTGACCCTGGCGGCTGCCACATTCTCTCCCAAACAAAGCGGTCTCGTACCCCTTTCTGTCTGGGGCTTGACTTTAGGAAAACGGCGCTTAGGCAAAGAAGAAGAGGATACTGGGGTAAGCAAGAAATCAGGACCCAGGGACGGTACAGAGTTTCCCAAATGGCAAAGGACTGAGAGGGGCAGAGCAGGCCCGGGCAGATTGGCCATCTTTCCCGATCCGTGGAAAAAAAAGATGGGCAGAATTAGCTTAATGTGCAATGTTCTCTTTTTTCTTATTCTTAAATTTTTGCTCTTCCCCTTCCTCCCCTGCAATCTTGTTTGCTGGCAAAGAGTACCCCTAGATAAAATGAATCCATAGAATAGCAAATGAATATGATGGAAGAAGGAGCAAATGGTGAATCCGTTTTAATCCGATACCCTGACTGGTACGAAGAACAAGAGTGCTCCTGGCAGAAATTTCATAATTTTTAAGAAAGTCATTCTTGGTTTGCAAGAGATAGCTTTTCCGTGGCATTCTCCACTGCCACCTGAACAGGCTTCAGAAGCAATGGGTTAGAGGACCAAGAGGGTGTGAGCTGTCAGATTCTGCAAACTCCTGCTGCCATCCTGAGGGACCTCATCCTCCCATCCGTTCCCATATCTTATTGAGTGTGTACTGAAGCTACCCTCTGCTGCATCCTGTGGACAGAAGAGTAAGATCCCACCTGCCTTGCAGAGCCAACAGCTTGTCAGAGATTGACCTGAAGTCAGACAGACACACAAGAGGGTGTATTGAGACCCCATAGTGAATTCTAATTCACTGTGCCGAAAGAAAAAAAATTAAGCTGAAAGCTGAGTCACACAAGAAATTGCCTTTCCTTTGGTTCCTAAGCAGATAGCTACAGATAAAAGGTTAAATATCTCCACCGGTGGCTACTCTATGTTCACCTTACCTTATGTAAAGTGCTAATTTACTGAGCACCAGAGAATTCATAATTGACCATCCCCCTACCTGCTCCTTCTCCCTTGTAGCCTGTGGATGACCATACACCCTCCCGCTTTCCCTTCCAGCCAGCTTTTCCTCTTTAAATATTGAAGGCCTCAAAATCATCCTCGGAGAAAGGCACAGACCACGGACTGTTTCTGTGATTCTGTGTTTTTATCTTCCAGGTATGTCCTTAACTTTGACAAAATAAACCTTTAAATTGATTGAGACCTGTTTCAGATACCTTTTGGTTTACAAAAGCAATATATATTAATTGTGGAAAACTAGGAAATATATCTAACCAAAACAAATTCCTCCCCCAAAAGATAATATGGAGTCATAGTGCGGCCAGGCGCGGTGGCTTATGCCTATAATTCCAGCACTTTGGGAGGCCGGGGCAGGCAGATCACTTGAGGTCAGGAGTTCAAGACCAGCCTGGCCAACATGGTGAAACCCTGTCTCTACTAAAAATACAAAAATTAGCTGTGTGTGATGGTGTGTGCCTGTAATCCCAGCTACTCAGGAGGTTGAGATGGGAGAATCGCTTGAACCCAGGAGGCAGAGGTTGCAGTGAGCCAAGATTGCACCACTGCACTCCAGCCTGGGCGACAGAGAGAGAGAGAGAGGATAAAAAAAGTCATAATCCCATGTAGGGAGAATTGCCATTAACAGTTGGGAGTGGATTATGTGTCTTTTTCTTCTTTTCTCCCTCTTCTCCACCTTTGGTGTGATCATAACTCCGTCTCCTGGGCTCAAGTGATGCTCCAGGCTCAGCCTGCCAAGTAGCTGGGACTACGGACGAGAGCCACCATACCCAGCTAATTCTGATTTTTTGTAGAGACAGTTTCACCATGTTGCCTAGGCTGGTCTTGAACTCCAAAGCTCAAGCAATCCACTGGCCTCCACCTAGAATTTTTATGTAATAAACTTTACATAAACCATACAATTTGGTGGGTTTTAGAATATGTAAACCACAGTCAAGATAACGAGCCTATTCCATATCCCCCAGAGTGGTTCCAGGACCCTTTGGAACCTGTGTGTCCTCACTGTCCCCCACCCATTCCCACACTGTCTCCAGATCTCCCTGACCTGCTTTCTAACACCCTAGACTAGTTTACATTTGATCATTTACTATAAATGGATCACACAGGATGCACTAGTTTTGGGGGTGTGGCTTCTTTCACTCGGTATAATTATTTTGAGGTTCATGTGTGTTGTTGAATGTATGGATAATTCATTCCGTTTTGTTGCATAGTAGTGTTCCATTGCATGGCTGTATCAGCTTGTTTATTCATTCCCCTGTTGATGGACATTTGATTATTTCTGGTTTTTGCTATTACAAGTAAAGCTCATATGAACATTCATGTACAAGCCTTTGCATGGACCTACACTTTCATCTGTATTCAGTGAAACACCTGGAGCATATTGGTTGAGCCATATGATAAGCGTGTGTTTAACTTTATAAGAAACTCCCAAACTATTCCCAGAGTAGTTGCATCATTTACAGTCCCACTGTGTGAGAAAGTTCTAGTTACTTTATGTCCTTACCAACACCGGTATTGTCAGCCTTTTACATTTTAGCCATTCTGGGCTGGGTGTGGTGGCTCACGCCTGTAATCCCAGCACTTTGGGAGGCCGAGGCGGGCGGATCACTTGAGGCCTGGAGTTCGAGACCAGCCTAGTTAACATGGTGAAACCCTGTCTCTACTAAAGATAGAAAAATTAGCTGGACATGGTGACGGGTGCCTGTGATCCCAGCTACTCGGGAGGCTGAGGCAGGAGAATCGCTTGAATCCAGGAAACAGAGGTTGCAGTGAGCTGAGATCACACCACTGCACTCCATCCTAGGCAACAGAGTGAGACTCTGTCTCAAAAAAA
>NW_012103299.1:737152-738830 GCF_000951045.1 Mandrillus leucophaeus | reverse complement strand
GCCTGCTCCATGCTTCCTGTACAGCAGGTCGAACTGTGAGCCAAATAAAACTCTTTTCTCTGTAAAGTACCCAGTCTCGCGTGTTCCTTTATAGTAATGCAAACGGACTCACACAGATACTTAGATTTTTCCTAATACAACATCATTTTTTAATGATTCTGTCGTACTCCATGATACATTTCACCAATGCTGTAGTTCAAAGGGTGTTTCAGTTAACTTTTTTCCTGCTGCTTTAATAATGCTCCGTTACTGTCTTTATATATACACACTTTTTCTCCCAGCCTAGATTATTTAGTCAGGCTCTTTGCTAACTGTAGGAAGATGGAGACTGTGCACATTCAACATCCAGTCAATCATCTTGGTGGTCCATGGTCAGCATCTCATGATTTGTGCAAACACTCTGGAGATGCTGCACACGGTGGTGGAAAGAGAAGGTGGGGTTGTAATCAAAGAAGCGTTTTGCGTGCGGCCAGGCATGGTGGCTCACGCTTGTAATCCTAGCACTCTGGGAGGCCTAGGTGGGCAGATTGCCTGAGCTCAGGAGTTCGAGACCAGCCTGGGCAACATGGTGAAACCCCGTCTCTACTAAGCTACAAAAAAAAATTAGCCGGGTATGGCGACGTGTGTCTGTAATCCCAGCTACTTGGGAGGCTGAGGCAGGAGAATTGCTTGAATCTGGGAGGCAGCGGTTGTAGTGAGCCAAGATCATGCCGCTGCACTCCAGCCTGGGTGACAGGGAGACTCTGTCTCCAAGAAAAAAAAAACAAAAAGCATTGCAATCTTGGGTTTCACATTTCCTTTTTCTTATTGACAGCTTTATGGAGATAAAATTCACATACCATACAATTCACCCATGTAAGGTGTTCGATTCAATGGTTTTTAGTATATTCACAGAGTTGGCAACCATCACCACAGTCAACATTTTCATCGCCTCAATGACTTTGTGCTTTTTAACTGTCACCCTCTGTGCTAGACTCTTCTTCCAGAGGATGCTCAGACCAGCCTGCTTCTCTTAATGCAGTGGTCCCCAACCATTTTGGCAGACAATTTTTCCGTGGACAGAGGTGGGGGTGGGGATGGTTTTGGGATGTGACGTTAGGCATCATAAAGAGCATACAGCCTAGATCCCTTGCATGTGTGGTTCACAATAGGGTTCTCGCTCCTATGAGAATCTAATGCCGCCGCTGATCTGACAGGGGGTAGAGCTCAGGCGGTAGTGCTCGCTGATGGCTCACCTCCTGCTGGGCCACCCAGTTCCTAACAGGCCATGAATTGGTACTGATTCGAGGTCGGGGTTGGGGACCCCTGTCTTAATGGGCTTCTGTGCCCTTGGCGAGTTCTGCAAGGTGCTTGTCAGAGAGGCTGCTGAGGCCTGGGAAGCCCTGGTGGGCAGGGATTACTGGGAGTCAGGGCACAGACCAGAAGCTGGTCTGAGTCTGTTCAAGGCAGGATGATCTGTTGACTGGGAAGCCTCAAAGGCACCCAGCTGTTGGGAGTCAGGAAATAGAAACAGTCAATGAGGGATGAAAGGATGCCCTACGGCACCTCAAAATCCCCGAGGGGAGGCTGAAACAATGAGAGGGCAGTTCTTGCCCACCGGAGTGGCAACGATGAAAATGACTGAGAATTATTCGGTGTTGCCAAAGGTGTGGGTAAATGGGAACAAGCATCCCTCCTT
>NW_012103299.1:727953-737102 GCF_000951045.1 Mandrillus leucophaeus | reverse complement strand
TGTGCTTTTTAACTGTCACCCTCTGTGCTAGACTCTTCTTCCAGAGGATGCTCAGACCAGCCTGCTTCTCTTAATGCAGTGGTCCCCAACCATTTTGGCAGACAATTTTTCCGTGGACAGAGGTGGGGGTGGGGATGGTTTTGGGATGTGACGTTAGGCATCATAAAGAGCATACAGCCTAGATCCCTTGCATGTGTGGTTCACAATAGGGTTCTCGCTCCTATGAGAATCTAATGCCGCCGCTGATCTGACAGGGGGTAGAGCTCAGGCGGTAGTGCTCGCTGATGGCTCACCTCCTGCTGGGCCACCCAGTTCCTAACAGGCCATGAATTGGTACTGATTCGAGGTCGGGGTTGGGGACCCCTGTCTTAATGGGCTTCTGTGCCCTTGGTGAGTTCTGCAAGGTGCTTGTCAGAGAGGCTGCTGAGGCCTGGGAAGCCCTGGTGGGCAGGGATTACTGGGAGTCGGGGCACAGACCAGAAGCTGGTCTGAGTCTGTTCAAGGCAGGATGATCTGTTGACTGGGAAGCCTCAAAGGCACCCAGCTGTTGGGAGTCAGGAAATAGAAACAGTCAATGAGGGATGAAAGGATGCCCTACGGCACCTCAAAATCCCCGAGGGGAGGCTGAAACAATGAGAGGGCAGTTCTTGCCCACCGGAGTGGCAACGATGAAAATGACTGAGAATTATTCGGTGTTGCCAAAGGTGTGGGTAAATGGGAACAAGCATCCCTCCTTATACAAATCCTGAAACTTGCAGGATACTGAATTTTCTGAGAGCCAGAGGCTATACCATCCTTTATTTAAATGGGTTTTAAATAAGTGTCCTCTTCATCCAAAAATTCCAACCCATTTCCCCCAAATATGACTATGCAGTCTTAAACATCTAGATGCACAACTCATCAAAAACTTCCACAAAATATAAATCATTTGAACAACTGTTTCATGTATAAAGTGGTATGTTTGTGTTCAGTAAAAATAATATACAGTATTGCCCGGGCATGGTGGCTCACACCTATCTATAGTCTCAGCACTTTGGGAGACTGAGATGAGAGGATTGCTTGAGCCCAGGAGTTTGACAGCAGCCTGGGAAACATTGCAAGACTCCATCTTTACAAAAATGAAAACAAACAAAAATTAATATCATATAGTCATAAGTACAAATGACATTTTTCTTCCATATTTGTTTGGTATTGATTTATTATTATTTGTCACTTTCAACTTCTCTCCTAGGTTCCTGAGGAGATACACTGTCTTCAGAAGCTGTTCTACGTCTCTTTTTTTTTTTTTTTTTTTGAGACGGAGTTTCACTCTTTTGTCCCAGGCTGGAGTGCAATAGTGTGATTTTGGCTCACTGCAACCTTCGCCTCCCAGGTTCAAGCAATTCTCCCACCTCAGCCTCCCAAGTAGCTGGGATTACAGGTGCCCGTCACCATGCCCAGCTAATTTTTTTGTAGTTTTAGTAGAGATGGGGTTTCACCATCTTTGCCAGGCTGGTCTTGAACTCCTGACCTCATGATCCACCCGCCTTGGCCTCCCAAAGTACTGGGATTACAGGTGAGAGCCACCGCGCCCGGCCTGTTCTACTTCTTAAGAAGACATGTTCACTTCATTGCATGGGGTGTTGGATATGATAGTGCCTGATAGGTTTAAACACTGCGAGCATGAACAGCGACCCTGAAGACTCGAGGCACAGCCACACACCCCGCCTCCTCCTGCCCAGGCTCCTGCACAGCTTCAGTGTCTGCTGGTACCCACGTGCAAATTCCTCACAGGGACTTTCCTATTCAACTGGTGAATTTGGTGTAACAATGTTTGCAAGCTGTCACAGTGATTCTTCAGCTGGTGAGTGCCACTTGCCACCTTCCTTCTCCTCTAGGTGAGGATGAACTGCTGTCGTTTCTAAGAAGGACAGTTTGGCAATAACTGTTTGAGATACACAATGTGCATTCTTTTTACAAGGAATTCCACTTTTAGGCATGTGTCCACAGAAATATCTGCACGTGTGCCAGAAGAAGCATGTGCAATAGTGTGCTAGCAAAACACTGGACACAGTCTAGATGTCTGCTAACTGGGGACATTGGGGAGCCCTTCCATACTTTATTTATTTTATTTTATTTTATTTTATTTTGAGACAGGGTCTCACTCTGTCACCCAGGCTGGAGTGCAGCGGTGCGATTTCAGCTCACTGCAACCTCTGCCTCCTGGGTTCAAGCGATTCTCATACCTCACTCTCTCAAATAGCTGGGATTACAGGCATGTGCCACTATGCCCAGCTAATTTTTGTATTTTTAAAAGTGGAGACGGGGTTTCACCATGTTGGCCAGTCTGGTCTCAAACTCCTAGCCTCAAGTGATCTGTCCACCTCAGCCTCCCAAAGTACTGGGATTACAGGCGTGAGCCACCACGCCTGGCCCACTCTCTACTTTCTGCGACATCCGTGCTGTGGGGTACAAGGCAGAGGAGTGAGGAAGCCTGAGAAGACCGTCTGCGCAGCCGTGATGAGCCCTCCAGGACACACTGCTCTGGGAACAGAGGACGCCAGAACCCGACTTCAAGAATGAAGCCATTCCGGTAAGATCATCCACGTTTACAACAAAGTAATATGTTTTCATATGGGTGTATGTGTGTGTAAATGTGTCAAATGGACAACAGGACAACGTAACCCACTTAACATTGGTGGTGCTGTCTCTAAGGAGGCGGTAGCTGGCCGGGGCGTGGGAGAAGGAGGATTTTCTTTATAACTCTACAGGCCTAATGTATGACTTTTTACAATGATAATGGATTCATGTGCTATTTCATTTAAGTAAATCGATTAATAAGTAAGCAGGCCAAGTGCAGTGGCTCACGCTAATCTCAGCGCTTTGGGAGGCTGAGTCGGGCAGATCACTTGAGGTCAGGAGTTTGAGACCAGCCTGGCCAACACGGTGAAACCCCCATCTCTACTAAAAATACAAAAATTAGCCGGATGTGGTGGTGGGCACCTGTAATCCCAGCTACTCAGGAGGCTAAGGCAGGAGAATGGCTTGAACCCAGGAGGTGGAGGTTGCGGTGAGCTGAGATAGTGCCACTGCACTCCAGCCTGGGTGGCAGAGCAAGACTCCATCTCAAAAAAAAAAAAAAAAAGATAAGTAAGCAAAAGCAAAAACAAAACACAACAGATGGAAGGCAAGTGCTTACCTCACAGACTGTGATGAGGGCTGAGAGAAGGTTGTCGTGTCCCGGCCTCCAGGGCCCTCAGTCAGACTGGTCACTTGTACCAAGTCCATGTGGAAAGGCCACTGGTGGCTGGGAGTGCAGAGCTCAGAATCAAGTGGGCAGGGGTCAGGAAGGACAGAACTGGGGGGTGTCCACCTCTGCTCAGTGCCCGAGGGGTGGATGAGTTTCTTGCAGAGTGCATGTGGGAAGAGAAAAATACTCTGAGGTTGACTCCAGGGCACATGATGATGAAGGGCAGTGGGCGAAAGGAACTAGCAGAAAAGGCCCTGGAAGGTGCAAGGAACCCTGGAGGGGGTGGGGAACCAGGTGGTCCCACAGGCAAGCAGAGAGGAGGAGGGGAGTGTCTCGGTGTCAGGGGTGAGGGAAGGCCCAGGAGGCTGAGGTCTGAGGAGAGGCTGTTCTATCAACCTCTGGGGGTGCCCTCTGGGGAGCCCAGAGCAGTTTCAGTGTGTGGGGAGGGCAGAGGACAGCTCAAAAAGGGACATGTGTCTGTGAAGCCTGTCATTGTGGACTGTTCTGTCAAAAAGTCTCATGAGTTGAGCAGAAGGGAGACTGAGTGAAGAGGAGGCTGAGAAAGGAGGCCCATTTCATAAAGTGAGAAAAGGGGATTTACTAGGGAAGACGATATGGGGGTTCCTCAAAAATATAGAATTATCACCCAACCCAGCAATTCCACTCCTGGGTATGTACCCCAAAGCATTGCAAGCAGAGACTCAAACACATGTTTGCACACCCATGTTCATAGCAGCATTATTCGCAGCCGCCAAAAGCTGGAAGAAACCCACGTGTCCATCAACGGAGGAAGGAACGCATGAACAAAGTGTGGTCTATTCACACAATGGAATATCATTCAGCCTTCAAAAGGAAGGAAGTTCTGATACATCCTACAACATGGGTGAACCTTAAAGGTGTTACACAAGGTGAAATAAGCCAGACACAAAGGACAAACACTGTATGATAAAGTCAAAGTGATAGAAACAGAAAGTAGAACAGAGGTTAGCAGGGAGTGGGGGGATAAGAGAGTGGGGAGTTATTGTTTAATGGGTAGAGTTTCAGTTCGGGGAGGTAAAAGCGCTCTGGATGGGTCGTGGTGCCGGTTGCACAGCGACGTGAATGCCACTAAACTGCACACTTGGAGATGGCTAGCACGGTCAATTTCACAGCTGCAGCTGGTTCTGATTTTATTTGTTCTCACTTCTCACACTCCCAGAACCCGCCTCTAATAGATTGGGGCACCAGCAGCCGCCAGGCAGAGCCCCTCCCCAGATCCAGGCTTCTGGGCTCTGATGACCCTGACCTCTCCCCGCTGCCCATCGTCCTGTAGGAGTGGCAGCTGCTCCCTTCAGTGACTCTTTGTATAAGTTCAATATTCACTTTCGTTTTGCCTTTTGGATTGTTTGCCATGACCATTTGCTCCTCTGTTTAGTCCCTATGTTAAATTCTCTCTATTGAGAAAAAAAGGTAAATTTTATTTTATGTTGTGTATGTTTTATTGCAATGCATTTGTTGTTGTTGTTGTTGTTTTGAGACAGAGTCTTACTCTGTTGCCCAGGCTGGAGTGCAGTGGCACAATCTCAGCTCACTACAACTTCCACCTCCCAGTTTCCAGTGATCCTCCTGCCTCAGTCCCCCAAGTAGCTGGGATTACAGGCATGCACCACCACGTCTGGCTAATTTTTGTATTTTTAGTAGAGACAAGTTTTCACCATGTTGGCCGGGCTGGTCTCAAACTCCTGACCTCAGGTGATCTCCTTGCCTTGTCCTCCCAAAGCCCTGGGATTACAGGAATGAGCCACTGCACCTGGCCTGCAATGTCTTTTTTTTTTTAAGTGGAAGGGACATTTTGGGGACATCCTGGAGGGGCTTCCAGGTTTAAGGGAGAGTGGCGGAATCCTGGGCAGCTCTGGGACCAGGTCCTGCCTCAGAGGCTCACCCCTGCCTCCACCCAGGCCTCCACTCCTGCCCTCCTCCCATCTCTGTGGACCTCTAGAAGCAGCTTCTCTTCAGCCTCTTCACAACAGGATACATGGCCATTAAGGGGACAGAGGGAGCTGTCTCCTAAACCTAGTAAGAAAGATCCCAGGCAAGGGATTCATGGGATGCAGAAACTGGAACCTCAAAGTTGTGTTCAAACCTCCTTATCCCCGTTATCATCACCTCTGGAGGATGACTCTTCTACTTCCAAAATGAGTTTTCTTTTGGCCTTCCCCTTCCTTTTTGCCTCCTGCCCTGATCTGACGTTGGCTGGCTTATTACAGACTCCTTCTGAGTTATCTCCCTACCCCAGGCTTAAGGGATGGGTTTACTTAAGGGGAAGAAACCTAGCACATTCCAAGAATGTGAGGGAAGGGAAGAGGAAGGATAACAGATTGGGCGAGGTCATGAAGGAGGCAAGGTGTCTCCAGACTCAGTGGAGGATTCAACATGGAAATGAGGATCAAGTTCAGCACCAAGGGCATCTGTTGGGGAGATGTGCTGTTTTGGCTTCCCTTTCATGAGGAGACGAGGTCTTCTGCTGAGAGCACAGGATCTAAGGTGGAGTTCAGTGCTGAGAAGATGCACAAAATGGGGACTGAGAGGCCAGTGGGTAGGATGACTGGTTGGTGTTAGAATACCACTGGGGTGCTTGGGAGCTTTGGTTCAAGAAAGCACTGTGCAGTCCTTTTAAAAGATGTCTGAAAGTTTATTAACAGTCCACTCAAAAGGTGGAGTCTAAGTCTTCTCCCCTTGAATATGGTTGACTTGCTTCTAATAATAGGCTGTGGTCAAGGTGACGCTGTGTGATATCTGGGACTAGGAGAGAAGGCAATATAGCATCTCCCTGGTTCTCTTTCTTGGGACACTCACCCTTGGAACCCGGCCACCGATGCTGTGAGGAAGCCTGGGCCACATGGGGAGGCCACTTGCTGGTGTTGTAGCTCAGCTGCACTCCCAGTCAGCAGACAGCATCAAATGCCAGACACATGAGCAAGCTCCTCACTGACTCCAGCACCAGCCACCATCTGACTGCAACTGCAGGAAAGACCTCAAGGAAGAGGCGCCCTGCTGAGCCCAGCCAATCCCCAGAAGCAGGAGAGAGAATTGTGATGAATGGATGTTGTTCCTTGATGCCACTAAGTTTGGGGTGATTTGTTAGGCTGCACTAGATAACTGGAGCATGCTGCTATACCACTGTCAGAAAGTCAGTTTCTTTGGTTGGTTTTGTCCTTATTGATTGAATATCAGGTTTTTTTTTTTTTTTTTTTCTGATAATAAAAGTGATACATGCTCATTTTAGAAAATTTGGAAAACTGGAAACATTCTGAAGAAGGAAAAAAAATGTCCTGAAAACCACGATACCCAGAAATAATCACTGGCACACAATAGGTGATCAATATTTACAGAATAGGTGAAGGAACCTGATGGGTGGAGAGTATTTGGTTTGACCCCTCCTCCTCCCCACAGTTGGGCATTTAGGTTGTTTGCAGGTTTTTAGAGTGGTAAATTCTTTCCTTTTTCTTTTGCAGCCATATTAGATGATAAAAATGTTCGATTCTTTTTTTTTAGGTAATTTTTTTATTTTTATGGATTTAGGGGTACAAGGGCAGTTGTATTACATGGACATATTGTGTGATGGCGAAATCTGGGCTTTTAGTGTTCTCCTCACCCTGAGTAGTGTACATTGTTAAGAAGTAGTCCATTCTTGACTTCCGGAGTTCACTGTGTCAAGCAAGAGAGAAGGGAAATAGAGTGAATTAATGTCAGGCAAGCCACCAAGTCCCACCATGAGGTTTGGAACCTCAAACATTAAGTCTTTCCCAGGCAGAGAAGCATTTTCCAGAGCTCCCAGCTTCTTCCTACCTAGAGCGCTGATTCACCCCAGAGGACACGGTGGGTCAGGAAAGAGATTGCAAACATTTTCCTTCTGGAGAATGAATTTATACAGGAAGGAAATCTTCTGTGATAAAGTTTACGTCCATCTTTCAGCCTCACCGCTCACATTAGACAGCATCATGTTGACTTCAAACACTCCTACACAGCAAATGTGGGCACTGCCGTCTGCTACTCTCTGGAACAAATGTGGTTGTATGATCCCAGGGCCTATGAGGAATGTGGCAGATAAATGCAGCAACCGAACCCAAATTATTTACCATTTTCTAAACCAAAAACCTGGAAAGGGGATAGCAGAGATACTCTTGAGCAGAGCATGTTAATGATCCACAATTTTATCAGCCCTGCAACTACAAACACTTCCAATTCCATCTGGCTTGAAAGACGCCTCTCACAAAGTTAATGTTTTTTCTTGTGCATATTTTAGTACATTTGGAATTGCTTTCTTTCCCTGTTTTGTAGCAGTGACGTAACTGGTAAAATAGGTGTGAGGCAGGGTTTGAGGTGGATCCCCCTGGCTGATCAGAAGTACTTCCCTCCTTTTTTTAGGGAAGTGGGCCTAGCTAAGCAGAGATGAGATTTTTTGGTTCTGATAGGGATGGCCTAGGAGAAGGACCCTTACTTTTCCCCACTGGGTAGAGAGGGCAGGGGTTGAGGGACAAATGCCCTGCAGTGGGGATCTGTCTGTCCAGCACCCATTCCCTTTCATCTAGGATCAACATCTAGTTTTCTTTTGAGAAACCATTCCTCCCCAACTCAGTCCATGTGGGGACAAAGCTGACCCAACAACCCCTGATGCCAGGGTTGAGGAGGTGACCCAGATGGTCAGGGTCAGAGCAATTGGCTCATATAACCAAACTAGACAACTGAGCATCAGTCCTCGGATGTTTCCTGGAATTTGGAGGAAAACAGCATTCTCTTTCTCTAGGGTCACCAAGCTGCCAGGAAGGGATCCTGGAGCTACGGTGAGACCATCTTTAGGGGAGCCTGTCTAAGAGGAGAGCAGAGCTGAGAGGCAGAGAGACAGCATCCTATTCACATAATTTGAGCCCCTGGATCCAGCCATGCCTGAAACCCATAATATCTCTGGTCTTGCTATTTAGGCCGGCCAAAAACTAATTTCTTTTACTTGGGTTTCTGTCACAACCCAATGGGTCCTTAGTACTATAACCCCTGTGTGCCTTATTGGAAGAGGGAGAGATTAAGAGAGATGAAACTGGCAGGCCAGCCATCCCCCTAGTTAGGCTTCCAGAGAGGAGGCCTCCACATCAGTATGGTCAAAAGTATAAACGTGTCTGTCCAGAGCTCTTCCTGCAGAAGGCCCAGGCATGGGCCTTTGTGGCTTACTTTTACCAGCATCGTTTTGATTGACTGTGAACTGGTATAAATATTGCTCAAAATCCAGAGCTGGAATAAAAATTGCCCCCAAATCTGGGATTTGGCCCTTTTTTTTAATTTTTATGTATTTATTTTTGAGACAGGATCTTGCTCTGGAGTGCAGTGGCGCGATCATGGCTCACTGTAGCCTCAACCTTCTAGGTTCGAGGGATCCTCCCACCTCAGTCTGCTGAGTAGCTGGAACTGCAGGTGCATGCCACCCAACCATACCTGGCTAATTTTAAATTTTTTTTTGTAGAGACAGAGTCCCACTATGTTGCCCAGGCTGGTCTCCAACTGCTGGGCTCAAAGGATCCTCCAGCCTTGGCCTCCCAAAGTGTTGGGATTACAGATATGAGTCACTGTGTCCAGCTGGATTTGGCCCTCCTTGACATCAAGGCTGTTCCTCAGCTTCGCTGCAGGCACTGACCCAGACCAGGTCTCCCTGAGCACAGTAGATAAGTGAAGGATGCCTACGTGAGTCAGGCCAGTGACCAAGAATAAAGAAACTGATGTTGGCCGGGCGTGGTGGGTCAGGCCTGGAATCCCAGCACTTTGGGAGGCCGAGGCGGGTGGATCACCTGAGGTCAGGAGTTCGAGACCAGCCCAACCAATATGGTGAAACCCTGTCTCTATTAAAATTACAAAAATTAGCCAGGCATGGTTGCAGGAGCCTGTAATCTGA
>NW_012103299.1:725210-727113 GCF_000951045.1 Mandrillus leucophaeus | reverse complement strand
AAAAAAAAAAAAAAAAAGAAAAAAACCAAACCACCAGAAAACAAACAAGAAAAAAAATCCCCAAAACACACAAAACCTGCTGTCTTTGTGCAGGATGATCACTCGGGAGACTAATTTGGCAATATCTAGTAAGGCTGAGTTTGTGTCTGCTCTGTACCGTGGTCATTCCACACCGAGGTAGGTACTTGAGAGCAGGCATATTCAACATTCGGTCTAAGTAATCCTTTATTCTCTTAAAAATTATTGAGGACTCCAAAAGAGTTTTTATTTATTGGGTATTAATATTTACCCTATTAGAAATTAAAACTGAGAAATATTAAAAATATTTATTTACTAATTTAACAACAGTGCTAAATCAATCACAATGTAATGTAACATCTTTTTAGTAAAAAATAACCATGTTTTTTCAGAATGAAAAAATTAATGAGAAGAAGGCACTGTTTTGCATTTTTGAAAATCTCCTTAGTATCTTATTCAGTAGAAGTCCCTGGAATCTCATTAATGCATCTGCAGTTGTTTTAGTTAAAATATGCAAAAGTATATCTGGCTTTATTTACACAGATATGTAGTTAGAAAGGGAGATTCTCTCAAACAAATAAGCAAGAAAAAAACAAACAATCCCATCAAAGAGTGGGCTAAGGACATGAATAGAGAGTTCCCAAAAGAAGATACACAAATGGCCAACAAACGTGTGGAAAAATGCTCAACATCACTAATGATCAGGGAAATGCAAATCAAAACCACAATGAGACACCACCTTACTCCTGCAAGAATGGCCATAATAAAAAAATTAAAAAATAATAGATGTAGTTGTGGATGTGGTGAAAAGGGAACACTTTTACACTGTTGATGGGAATATAAACTAGTACAACCACTATGGAAAACGGTGGAGATTCCTTAAAGAACTAAAAGTGGATCTACTGTTTGATCCAGCAATCCCACTACTAGGTATCTACCCAGAGGAAAAGAAGTCATTATACAAAAAAGATACCTGCACACGCATGTTTATAGCAGCACAATTCACAATTGCAAAAATGTGGAACCAACCCAAATGCCCATCAATCAACAAGTGGATAAACAAAATGGTACATATACCGTGGAATACAACTCAGCCATAAAAAAGAATGAAATAATGGCATTCACAGTAACCTGGATGGAATTGGAGACTATTAGTCTAAGTGAAGTAACTCAGGAATGGAAAATCAAACATCGTATGTTCTTACTCATAAGTGGGAGCTAAGCTGTGAGGAGGCAAAGGCATAAGAATGATACATTGGACTTTGGGGACTTGGGGGAAACGATAAGAGGAGGGTGAGGGATAAAAGACTACAAATTGGGTGCAGTGTACACTGCTTGGGTGATGGGTACACCAAAATCTCAGGAATAAAAAAAAAAGAAAAGAAAAAAAGAAAAGAGCCTCGGGGATTCCCCAGGGTTCCTCTGACCACACTTTGAGGACTAATACCTTAGGGCCTCTCTTGAACAGGTTTGTAAGTGCACGTCTATACAGGAAGAACATTAACTCATTGTCTGTTAATGTTTCAAACAGCAAATATTTGAAGCAACTGAAATGCACATCTACAGGATAAAGAAATTGGAGTATATTTCTTCAGTGGACTACGATGCAGTAGGAGGAGGAATGTGTGGCGCCTATGTGTATCAACATGGATCAATCTCACGATGTCAATCAAAAAAAGCAGCTGCAGAAAGATTCTCATAGTTGACTACTATTTGAGTAAAGTTGCATTTTTTGATTATGGTAAAATACATATAACATACAATTGACTATCTTAACCATTTGTAAGTGTACATTTCAGTGGTATTAAATACAATCACTGAACATACAAGCTGGATGTTATGCAACCATCACCACCATCCAGCTCCAGAACTCTTTTTTTTTTTT
>NW_012103299.1:713954-724860 GCF_000951045.1 Mandrillus leucophaeus | reverse complement strand
TTACTCTGCTCTGATAAATGGAATCATACTGTATTTATCTTTTTGTGACTGGCTTATTTCATCTAGCCTGATGTCCTCAAGCTTCATTCATGTTCTAGCATAGGTCAGAATTTCCTTCCTTTTAAACACTGAATAATATTCCTTGCGTAAAGTTTTAAACATGCAAAACAATTATATATTTTAATGGATATATACACATATGGTAAAATAAAAAGAATGAAAAGAATAGACACCAAAGTCAGGATGGTGTCTGCCTCTGCAGGGGTGAGTGGAGATGGTACTGGGAGGGGCGTGCAGGGGTTTCAGTACAGTCAGCAGTAGCTTGCTTCCTAGCCAGGGGGTGCTGTGCTGCAGGTTCCCTGTGCTGTTCTCTGTGCCAGAGCTTCCTTGCACTCATGCCATGCCCAGCATACACATGTGCTGAGCTCAACACTCAGGTGTGCCTGAGACATCCATACCTCGAGTCCTCTGGGCAGCCTAGCAGAGCCTGGGGCAACTGGATCCCTGGGCTGTGAGCCGACTTTGGGGAAGCCCAGCTGAGTGGCAGGACCTGAGAGGCAGCCTGTGGTGCCCCAGCGGCCTCAGGAGCACCGTGAGCCTTGGTGGCATGCCGTGATCTGGGCAGGGTCCTGGGTGCAGCCAAGAAAGAGCTGCTTGCCGCCTGAATGTGGAGGACAGTAGCCAGCCACCAAGAGTTGTGCTGTCTGGTTTGGGCGAGAGCCACGGGGGCTGGGGAGCTTGCGTTGAAAGTGCTTAGGAGTAGTGGGTACAGACTGAAGGGAGGCCCGTGGGGGTTGGAGGGAAGGATGAGGGCAGGTGCCGGGGCAGGCCCAGCTCTGGGCTGCCTCTCTGTCTTCACACAGATGCTTCCGTGTGGGTGGCTGATGTTCCCTACAGGGGTAACTGTGCCACCTGCAGGCAACCATCGCAGTCATTCACGTGTGATCTACAAGTAGAGTGTCAGCATTATTGTGACATACTCAGTACAAAAAAATTGGACTAGGCCAGATGCAGTGGCTTATGCCTATAATTCCAGCACTTTGAGAGACCAAGGTAGGCGGATCACTTGAGGTCAGGAGTTCAAGACCAGCCTGGTCAACATGATGAAACCCTGTCTCAAAAATTACCTGGGAGTGATGGAGCACGCCTGTAACCCCAGCTACTTGGGAGGCTGAGGCACAAGAATCCCTTGAATCTGGGAGGTGGAGGTTGCAGTGAGCTGAGACTGCACTACTGCACTCCAGCCTGGGTGACAGAGTGAGACTCTGTCTCAAAAACAAACAAACAAACAAAAGTTGGACTGGATTAGAAATCCCAAGAAGTTCCTATATCATAATTACCAAGGAAAGAAAGGGTGATCCTTTATGTGTAGTTTTGACCATTGTAAAATTTTTAAGGTAGAAAAACACAATTTTTAAACCCTTTTAAAAGTCACTTACTTGTAAAAGCAAAATTTCTTGGCAATGATGGTTACTAATAATATGAAGCTCTTGCATTCAAGGGATGATTTGTCATTTAACAAAAAGAAGAGGAAACTGGTCACAGTGACTCATGCCTGTAATCCTAGCACTTTGGGAGGCCGAAGCGGGAGGATTGCTTGAGGCCAGGTCAAAGCTGCAGGGAGCCATGACTGCACCATTGTACTCTAGCCTGGGCAACAGGATGAGACCCCATCTCTTAAAAATAAATAAATAAACAAACAAACAAATAAATGGTGAAGAATCATTAAAAAAAACCCAAGAATTTGAAGCTTATCTCATTAAATCAGGACTCACAGGTGCCCACTGAGCCTGAAGCCTGACATAAAAATTATTTTTAGGGAAGTAAGTCTTCATTAAGATTTTGGAAAATATTTTATTCAAATTTTATGCTAAATATATTTTCTCCTCTTTGTATTTTACCTTTGAATCAGAATTATATAATCTAAAGATGTGGTCATTTTTTTTCTTTTTTTTAGAGAGAGAGTCTTGCTCTGTTGCTCACTCTGGAATGCAGTGGCATGATCATGGTCCCTGCAGCCTTCACTTTCCTGGGCTCAAGTGATCCTCCCACCTTGGCCTCCTGAGTAACTGGGACTACAGGCATGTGCCACCATGTCCAGCTAATTTTTGAATTTGTAGTAGAGATGGGGTTTTGCCATGTTGGCCAGGCTGGTCTCAAACTCCTGACCTCAGGTGATCCACCTGCCTCGGCCTCCCAAAGTGCTGGCGTTGCAGACATGAGCCCCCATGCCTAGCTTGATTTTCCTTTAGAAAAGTGACCAACTACATGGTTCCTTAAAACACAAAATTTAAAGCCTTTGCAGAGAGTAGTTTCTTTTATTTTTATTTTATAGAGACAGGATATCTCTGTCATCCCAGGCTGGAGTGCAGTGGTGCAGTTATAGCTCACTGCAGCCTTTACCTCCTGGGCTTGACCGATCCTCCTACCTCAGCCTCCTGAGTAGCTGGGACCACAGTCACACACTTCCATATCTGGCTAATTTTTTTATTTTTATTTTTTGTGGAGATGGGGTCTAACTATGTTACCCAGGCTGATCTCAAACTCCTGTCCTCAAGTGATCTTCCCACCTCAGCTTCCCAAAGTGCTAGGATTATAGACATGAACCACTGCTCCCAGATGCAGATAGTCATTTCTTAGCAGAGGTGTACTGGATAACAGACACTTAATATGAAACATTCACTTGGGTATTCATCTCAGTAAAATGAAAACGTATGTCCATACAAACATCTGTATACAAATGTTCATAGCAGCTTTAGTAGCCAAAAAAAAGGGACACAACTCAAATGTCCAGCAGCTGAATAGTTAAACACACTCTGGGATGACTGTATAATGGAATACCACTGAGCAATGTGGAGGGTCCACCTGCTGCTCTGGGCACCCGCCGAGATGGACTGCAAGGGAATGATGCTGAGTGAGAAAAGCCAATCTCAGGTGGTTACATCCCGTCGGAGACTATCTCTATAACATTCTTGTTTTAGAAACAGCTTTATTGATGCATATGCTCACATATAATTTACCCATTTATCATGTACAATGCTGTGGCTTTTGGTATATTCACAGAGTTGGATAACAATCACCACAATCAATTTTAGAACATTTTCATTGCCTCCAAATGAAACCCTTTAATCTGTCAATTCCCCCCTCAACCACCCCGTCCTTAGGCAATCATAATCTACTTTGTGTCTCTGTAGATTTGCTTATTCTGGACATTTCATATAAGTGGAATTATGCAGTATGTAATATTGTGTGATTGGCTTCTTTCACTTGGAATAATATTTCATTTTTTAAAAACTCCAAGTTCAGGAGGCGCATCATGTGCAGGTTTGTTACATGGGGATATTGTGTGATGCTGAGGTTTGGGCTTCTAATGATCCCGCTGCCCAAGTGGTGAACATAGGACCCAATAGGTGGTTTTTCAACCCTTACTCCCTTCTTCCCTCCCACTTTTGGAATCCCCAGTGTTTACTGTTCCCGTCTCTGTGTCACGTGTACCCATCTATAACATTCTTGAAATGACAAAACTACCCAGATGAAAAACAGAGTAGTGGCTGCCAGGGGACAGAGGTGCAGAGGGCTGTGAGTATAAAGAGGAGGCTTGACAGAGTTCCTGTGTAGAAATGGGGACTGGTCTAGATTTTTTTTTTTTTTTTGAGACAGAGTCTCTGTCACCCAGGCTGGAGTACAGTGGCACAACTTCGGCTCACTGCAACCTCCACCTCCTGGGTTCAAGCAATTCTCCTGCCTCAGCCTCCCGAGTAGCTGAGATTACAGGCATGGGCCACCATGCCCAGCTATATTTTTGTATTTTTAGTAGAGACAGGGTTTCGCCATGTTGGCCAGGCTGGTCTCAAACTCCTGACCTCAGGCGATCTGCCTGCCTCGGCCTCCCAAAGTGCTGAGATTACAGGCTTGAGCCACCATCCCCAGCCTGGTCTGGATCTTAATTGTGGTAGTGGCTATGCAAATGCAGTCCACAGAATAATATTACATAGAACGACCCTCGCACACACTATTTCAAACGTGTGAATGCAGGCAAAAAACCTGGCGGGAATGGATTCAGGTGGCTGGTCCAGCTCACATTATCAAACCCATGTCAATTTCTTTTTTTTTTTCCTTTGAGACTGAGTCTTGCTCTGTTGCACAGGCTGGAGTGCAGTGGCGAAATCTCAGCTCACTGCAATCTCTGCCTCCTGGGTTCAAGCAGTTCTCCTGCCTCAGCCTCCCGAGTAGCTGGGGTGTGTGCCAACATGCCCAGCTAATTTTTCTGTATTTCTAGTAGAGATGGGGTTTCACCATATTGGCCAGGCTGGTCTCAAACTCCTGACCTCAGGTGATCTGCCTGCCTCAGCCTCCCAAAGTGTTGGGATTGCAGGTGTGAGCCACCACGCTTAGCCTCAATTTCCTTTTGATGTTGGACTATGTGAGACATCACCACTGAGGGAAGCTGGGTGAAGGGTACACGGACTCCTATGTACTATTTTTTCAACTTTCTGTGAATCTGTAATTATTTCCAAATAAAAAGCCTTTAAAAAACCCTACACATTAGGGGCTTCTGCAGATGAATATAAAGAATAAAGAAAGAAGCCTTCACCGCTGGACCCTGGGATCAGTTTACCCAGGCTTGACGCACTGAATACCTTTTGGGTGAACAAGCTTAAGCACAGGCTTGTGCTATTGACCTTATATGCTTGTAAATTTGATGTGCCGATCCCCAAACTGGGTGGTGGCTTAAAACAACACAAGTGTATTCTCCTACAGGCCTGGAGGGAATCAAGGTGTGGGCAGGGTCGGGCTCCCTCCAGAAGCTCTAGGGGAGAGTCCTTCCAGCCCCTTCCAGGTTCTGGTAGCTCCAGGAGTCCCTTGGCTCGTGGCGACATCACTCCACTCTGAGCCTCTGCTTTCACATGGTCTTCTTCTTCGTGCATCTCAAGTCTCCCTCTGTGTCCCTTATAAGGGTTGCTTGTCATTAGAGTCAGGACTGGCCTGACTAATCCATGATGATGCCATCTCAGGATCCTTAACCTAATTGTATCTACAAAGACTCCCCCTTATTTTTCTTTTTTCTTTTTTTTTTTTTTCAAATGAGGGCATATTCACAAGTTCCAGGGATTTGATGAGGACCTATCTTTTAGGCGGCCACCATTCAGCCTGCTATACCAGGGAGACTCTGCTAGGGAGTGGCAGGACCAGGATGAACTCAGACTGCTCTGATGATCTGGAGGAGAGGATGGGGTGGAGGCGGATTTGTCCTGGTCATCTGGTAACCTCCAGAGCCAGGCCCAGCAGAGCCTGTCTAAGGTGGGCTCTCTGTGAATACTAGTTGAATGAATGAGTGAATGAATGAAGGGAGAGGGGAAGGGAAGAACTGACTGAAGGGGGAAGGGGCTTTGTTCCTGGACTTCCCATCCCTCTGGTCATCTGTTTTGGTGGGGATCACAGGTCCCTGCTGGCAGTAGCATGGCCCTCTGGTCGTCTCTCCAGCCCTTCCGGAGAAGGCCTGTTCAGTGCCCCACTGCTGGCTTCAAAGGCGGCCCTTTCAAGGGGGCAGACAGTGCTCAGCTGTCTGTGCTCTGTGAGTGGTTATGAATGAATTTGGGTGGGAACTCCAGAGAATCACAGGCAGCTCTGATTCCTGTGCTTAGGGCCACTCAATTCACTGGCTTTGAAGCCGCAGATGGGGCCTCTGTGCAGCTTCAACAGAGCAGAGTTCAGGAAAGGAAGACAGATGGCTGAGTCATTAGTGGAGGACGAGGGGAAAGCATCCTTCAGCTGGAAATCCAGAGCTCCAGATGGGTTCGCGGTGTCCCCTTCGGGAGCCCTGAGCTTCTAGAAGAATATGGGATGCTGCCAGCCTCAGTGGCATCTTTGGTGAGTAAGAAGAGGCTGTCCGGGTCCAGTGCAGTGGCTACTACCTGTAATCTTAGCACTTTGGGAGGCCCAAGTGGTAGGATCACTTGAGTCCAGGAGTTTCGAACCAGCCTGGGCAGCATGGTAAGACCCCATCTCCACAAAAAATTTCAAACATAGCTGGATGTGGTGGCGTGTGCCTATAGTCCCAGCTACTCCGGAGGCTGAGGTGGGAGGCCCACTTGAGCCCAGGAAGTCGAGGCTGCAGTGAGCTCCAGTTGTGCCACTGAACTCTAGCCTGGGGGACAGGGCAAGACCCTGTCTCAAAAAAAAGAAAAAAAAAAAGAAAGAAAGAAAAGAAAAGTGTGTCCTTCTGAGGCACAGTCCTCAGAATCACAGTGGCATGCCTGCGTGAGTGCATTCAGCCAACTTAGGGGAACACAGACAACCAAGGGTGGATGCTGGAATGCAGGCTGGAACCAGGCTAGGAAGGACTTCGGTTTTCATGCCAAGGGATTTGGACCTCATCCTGTACTTGATGGAAGAGCCAAGTGTTGACAGTCAAGTGAGGTGTATTCCCAAAACCTAGATCTAAGGGAAATCTGGTTTCCTATTAGTGGATGTAACTAACTGTGGTGGTTTTAAAATGTGGCTGCACTTCCTTGGCAATTCCCCCTATGGAGTGCAGGTCTATGTCTATGTCCACAACTCCAAGTCCTTCCCCCTGAATCTAGAAGGGCTTGGGACTGCTCTGACTAACAGGATGCAATGGAGGTGATGCTATATGACTTCCAAGGTTAGCTCATAATAGGCTATCCAGTTTCAGCCTGGTTTACTGGAACTCTTTCCCTTTGAGAATTGTGCTGTCATGTAAGAAGTCCAACTCTTCTTGAGGCCACCATGCTGCGAGGAAGCCCAAGCCAGGTGGAGAGGCCGCATGAAGTTGTTCCGGTTGACAGCTCCAATTGAGTCCAGTCTCTGAGTCATCTCAGCCCAGCCTCCAGACACTTCCAGCCCCCAGCCGTTCCAGTCTTCCCAGCTGAGGCTGCAGACATTGTGGAGTAGAAACCCACGTCATCCATATTGTGCTTCATCTGACTCTTTGACCTACAAAAGATGAAAACGGTGGTTGATGCATGCCATTATACTTGGGGTGGTTGGTCACAGAGCAATAGATAAATGGAAAATCATCAATTACTCAAGAAAGCCAGAGATCACTGATGCTTTCATCTGGGTAAGGCAGGCAGTAAAAATGTGAGAGAGTGGAGGGATCTGGGCCAGAAGCACTACACCCAGCAAACAGGACACCCACCTGATGGCCCTAGGGTGAGCCCTTTGTGACACGTGGACTACAGTAACACCTTGCTATATGTGAATGAAGAGTTCTGGGGACACCTCCAACTTCAACCAGCCTCACCTGGGACAGTCTCCGGGATGCCCAGCTATTGCAATAGGACCGGAGTTTGTGAAGCAGAAGCCTCAGCCATCGTGTTGGGCCCATCTAGAGAAGCAAGCTGTGGACCCGCCCAGGAGGATTGGAAAGGGCTGCCCAGAGGCTCCACTGAGTCCCCCAGCTCTGCCCACCTGGAAGGAGTGGGTCTTCTCCATCTCTGTCTCTGGCCCTGTCTCCTCCACAAACACCTCTCCAGGAGCACACAGCACACAGTGCCCTGGTCCTGCCACCTCTGTCCCAGGCCTGCACCAGCCTACCTTCTGGCCTCTCAGCCTCCAGATGTGTCCCCAGCACCTAGCACAGACCCTGGGAGTGGTAGTTGCTCAGTAGGTCCATGGTGTATGAATGAGTGGCTATGAATTGGCTTCCCATGGGGCTCGTGTGCAGGGAGAGAGTTTACTGATCCGATGCTGAGTGATTTGGTTCACGGGGTGACGCATTTTCCACAGCCAAGCAATAAGTCACATCAGGTTTTCCACATCCGTCTGTGAGCTTTGGTGTCAGCTTCCGAGAGCTGCACATAACAAAGTACCGAAAACTGCGCGGCTTAAAACAAGGGAGGTTATTGTTTCTGGAGCCTGGAAGTCCGAAATCAAGGTGCTGGAAGGCCACGCTTCCTCCGAAGGCTCTGGGGAGAATCCCTCCCAGCCTTTCCCAGCTCCTGGTGCTGCAGCAATCTTTGGTGTTTCTTGGCTTGTAGCTGCATCACTCCAATCTCTGCCCCGTCGTCATGTGGCTGTCTTCTCCCTCTCTGTCTTCAAGTCGTCTTCCCTCTGTGTGAGTCTGTCATTGTGTCCAAATGTACACTTTTTTATTTTTTTGAGACCGAGTCTCGCTCTGTCACCCAGGCTGGAGTGCAGTGGTACGATCTCGGCTCACTGCAATATCCGCCTCCTGGGTGCAAGCAATTCTTGTGCCTCAGCTTCCCAAGTAGCTGGTATTACAGGCACCTGCCACCATGCCTGGCTAATTTTTGTGTTTTTAGTAGAGACAGGGTTTCACCATGTTGGCCAGGCTGGTCTCGAACTCCTGACCTCAGGTGATCCACCCGCCTTGCTTCCCAAAGTGCTGGAATTACAAGCATGAGCCACTGAGCCTGGCCCAATTTACACTTTTTAAAAGGAGACCAGTCATATTGGATTAGGACCTAATGACCTCGTCAGGGGGTTAGGACCTTAACATATCTTCATGGGGAACACAATTCAACTCATAACTTAGCTTGGATAACACAAGCCCCCCTAAGACAAGGATCTGCCTCTGGTTGCTGATCAAAAGACTTCCCAGTCAATGGGACAGGGGGAGTTCCCCAGGTAACCAGTGGAGCTCCTACCCTGCCCCACATGGGGACCTTGAGGGAGTCCCCAATGCACCAGCTATACCATACGTTTATTGCCTCATTTAAACGTGGCGCCCCCCTTTAATTGTTCCTTTGCATCTCTCTTCACATGGCGGCACTCGCGGCCACAGGTCACTGTTTTTTCACTATCATCTCTAGGAAGGGCGGGATCCTCATGTATCTCATTAGGTTCTATATCCCCAGCACCCAGCACAGTGTCCCAATAAACCCTGCGTGTATGAGTGAATGAAGAGTGAGTTGTCAGGGGGAGAAAGGTTTCAGAAAGCTCTCTTTGAGCCACTGTAGAGAGGCGGAGACCGAAGTCAGTGAGACCAGGAAGGTGGCTGCAGCCACTGGCTGTCACGTAGAAAGCATATGAAATTTGACTGGCGGAGGTTTCAACCTGAAAGCAAAATGCCGCCTGGGCCTTGCAGGGAGATAAAGCGTTCATGTCCAGTGATAACAGCGCCCCTCGGAGCCAGGGAGGCGCGGGGCAGGGATCAACGCACACCCACCCGACAGACAGACCGACGGGTGGTAAATATAGAACAACATGAAAGCAGGCAGCGCTGGGCCAGCCCCTCCTTTCCAGCTGTGTGGTGGGCGAATCCGACAGAGCAAGGCTTGTTAACCTGCCCCTGTCCAGACCCACCTCGCCACTGCACCCTTCCTTTCCGGCATCCAGGGACAGTGATAGCAGAGTGTTGTATGCCCCTGGCAAGCCCCCTTGCAAGGAGCGGTGCACACAGCAGACATGTCATATCTTTCTGTTCAAACCACATTATGCAAAACCATTCAATGACTTCCAAATCCTTTACCAACTCCCATTCAATGGGTGCTTCTGTGTCCCAGTGGCCACCACTCGCAGCAGTTCCTCTCGAGAGGACCTCTTATCCCAGTGAGATGGAAGCAGAGCCAGGTGCTCAGCAGTGAGTGTCTGGGCCAAGGTCATGCCTCTGGTGAGCAAAGCCCAGGGCTGTCTGAGTCCAAAGGCTGTGCTCTGATCACTCTATTCCTGATCTCCAATTCCACACCTGTCTGGGAGGAATCTCAGCTTTGGAGGCCTTAGGTCCACGCTCCTGCTTGAGGCTGAGACCCACAGGGGAGCAGGGAAGGGAGCTGACATTTGCTGAGACTCTATCCAGTTTATGCGTCCAACTACAGGGCTTGGTGGTCTTTGTTATCCCCTTTTACAGTCAAGGATATCAAAGCTCCGAGAGGTGCAACAAGTTGCCTTCGCAATGGCAGAGCTGGGATGAGAACCTGGGTCAGAGGGTGCCAAAGTCAGTGTTTTCTTCACTCTCCCACAGTCTCTTCCAGAAGAGGACCTTTCTGCACCTCCCCTTGGCTCACTCACACATCAGGTCCCCGCCTCTCCTACCAGGGCTTCTGGCTCCAGGACTGGTCAGCCGTGGGCCCTGCTTGCTTTGTGGCTGTAGGATGTGGCCAGTGCCCTCACCCGAGGGCTGCGCTGGAGATAAGAGGGCAGGGACTGCTGGGCTGGGTGGCATTTAGGGGTGGGAACAGCCTTCATGTGGCCAAGGCCTGGTGGCGAGACACCAGGTGGCCATAGCCCTCAGGGCCTTTGGTGTAGATTGAGGAATGAAGACAAGCTACGGATAACCAGTGAAGGCTGACAAGCCCTGGGGTGAGACACGCTTAGAGGTGGCCCTTGAGCTCCGGTGGGAAAACCATTGCTGGGGTTACATCATTCACTAAGTGTTTATCCAGCACTGGGTGCAGGGAAGGGGATGGGAGGAAGGAGAGGAGGAGGAGAGGGAGGCCACAGAGTCTAAAAGCTTGAGTTCCAAAGGCAGACTGCCTGGCCCATATCCCAGCTCCTCTAGTTGTTGTCACTGTCATGACAGCATTTGCCACATCAGGCTACGCTTGCCTGTTGATGATTCTTTCTCTCTGTGTCGTTAGCTATGGCCACAGTAATGCTGCCTAACAACAACTAAAGAACCGCAGAGGTGGCCGGGCACGGTGGCTCACGCCTGCAATCCCAGCACTTTGCGAGGCTGAGGTGGGCGGATCATCTGAGGTCAGGAGTTCAAGACCAGCCTGGCCAACATGGTGAAACCCCATCTCTACTAAAAATACAAAAATTAGACAGGCGTGGTGGTGTGCATCTATAATCCCAGCTACTCGGGAGGCTGAAGCAGGAGAATCACTTGAACCTGGGAGATGGAGGTTGCAGTGAGCCCAGATCATGCCACTGCACTCTAGTCTGGACAACAGAACGAGACTCAGTCTCAAAAAAAAAG
>NW_012103299.1:691285-712294 GCF_000951045.1 Mandrillus leucophaeus | reverse complement strand
GATGGAGTCTTGCTCTGTTGCCCAGGTTGGAGTGCAGTGGTGCAATCTTGGCTCACTGCAGCCTCCACCTCCCAGGTTCAAGTGATTCTCTTGCGTCACCTTCCTAGGTAGCTGGGATTACAGGTGTGCGCCATGACGCCCAGCTAATTTTTGTATTTTTAGTAGAGACAGGGTTTCACCATGTTGGCCAGGCTAGTCTCGAACTCCTGACCTCAGGTGATCTGCCCATCTTGGCCTCCCCAAATGCTGGGATTACAGGCATAAGCCACTGCACCCAGCTCTTTTTCTTATTTGGCTTAGTAACCCTGTGATGTAGGTCCTAATATTCTCATTTTATGAATGAGAGCATTGAGGTTCAGATAAGTTAGTAACTGGCCCTAGGTCACAAGGTCCTGTAAGAGCAGAGCACAGCCTCAGCAGTCTGGCCCTAGAGTCTGAGCTCCCATCAAGTATAAAATAAGCCCTGGAGAGGGAATGCTGGACTCAGCTGGGGCAGGTGGCAGAGGCAGGATGGAAGAGGCCTCCCTTGACCTGAGACTTGAAGGATGAGGAGGATTTACAGGGAGTCAGACTGGGAAGGGCATTCCTGACAGAAGGAGCAGCACAGGCTAAGGCGCAGCGTGAGATAGATTGTGGCTGCTGGGAATCTACAAGTGGTTAAGTGCTGCCAGAGAGTAAATTTCTGGAGGCAGCAGGTGGGAGATGAGGCTGGAGGGAAGGGCTTGTCACGCGGCAGGGGCTGTTCCTTTTCTCCTCCATATAGAGTAACTGAATTTCCTAATGGGCATTAACATGAATACCAGCTTAACCCTGCATTTGTCAGCCTCCCTTGCAGCTAGGTAGGTATGGCAAGGTGACTGTTTCAGATAATGAGATGAGCGAAAGTTCTGGATTGTGCCCTTAAAGGAACAAGAGCCAGGCGCGGTGTCTCACACCTGTAATCCCAGCACTTTGGGAGACCGAGGAGGGCAGATCACTTGAGGTCAGGAGTTTGAGACCAGCCTGACCAACATGAAGAAACCCTGTCTCTACTAAAAATTAAAAATTAGCCAGGTGGTTTGGCACATTCCTGTAATCCCAGCTACTCGGGAGGCTGAGGCAGGAGAATCACTTGAACCTGGGAGGCGGAGGTTGTGTTGAGCCAGGATCATGCCATTACACTCCAGCCTAGGCAACAAGAGCAAAACTCTGTCTCAAAAAATAATAATAATAATGAAGGAACAAGAGTGCCCTCCTTCCCTTCCTGGGGTGAAGGAGCCATCTGAGACCAGGAGGTGGCTGCTGCATTTTTAAAAATTACTTTTTACCCAGTGGTTCTGTTAGAGACATGACTGCTGCATGTTAAGAATGAATTGCAGAAGATAGGAAGAGCCTGGATTCCCAATGCCATGAAGCCACAAATCAAAGCAAATTTTACACGAAAAAGATAGAAACTTCTCATTTGTTTAGGTTATTGTAGTTTGGGTCTTTTTGTTGTAGCAGCCTAACGTTATCCTAACCATTGCATCATACAACTTCATTATACCATGCAGAGGAATTTAGATTTTATCCTCAGATCAGAGGCTGCAAATTAAAGGCCTACAGGGACCAGGCAGGCCATGTGGCAGACTGGATGTTTCTTTTCACCAAGAAATATACTCTTTCCTGTTCTTCCTATAACAAAGGACCCTCTTCATCTATCTTTAATTCTCCAAGACATGTGTATAGAAATCTTTCTCTGTTCTAAACTCTGCTATAAGAAAAAGAACTAGCTGGGGTCAGTGGTATGCACCTGTAGTCCCAGCTACTGAGGGGAGAGGATTGTTTCAGCCCAGGAGTTCAAGGCTAGAGTGAGCTATGATCATGCCAATGCACTCTAGCCTGGGTGACAGAGCAAGACCCTGTCTCTAAAAAAATTTTTTTTTAAAAATTGGCAACATCATTTTATTGGGGAGCAGTAGGGAGTGGTGGGGACTGTGGTGAAGTGGATGAAGATACCTCAGGTCAAGCCACCACGGAGCTTCTCTAGTTGCTGCCACATGGGGACAGGGATCTAATTTCTCAGGAAGTTCATCACCTGGATTTGTAAATGTAGCAGTTTATATAGAGGAGGAACTCAGAGGCTGTTGAGAGAGCTGCCACTCAGAGGCCTCAGGGAAGGGCTCGGTCCCACGGACAGTCTGAAGCTCCATACAGCAGTGTGAGCCCCGTGTACTCCAGGCCACCTGGAACCAAGATGATGCCGGACAAAAGAGAAGTCCACTGGGACCAGCACAGAGCCCAGCTCCCCGAGCCCTGCTGGCTATGCCGAGGAGGAACAGGAGGCCATTTTCTGAGCTTCCAGTATAATCTTTACAGCTGTTACATAAATATTCATAAAGATCACATACATTGTGCTCACTTTTTAAAAAGTTAGCCCTGCCTGGGCCAAACAAAACTAGTTTATGGCCTTGGCTCTAGTGACAGGAAGGCATGATAGAATGTTGAATGAGGACATCGAGGGAACAGATTTGTGTTTCCAAAACACTGTGGAGATTCTGCTTAATCCGGCAAGACTTAAAAAAAAAAAAAAAAAAAAAAAAGTCGAAGTGTGGAGAATGGGTTGGAGGGCGAGGGCGAGAGACAGCCAGTGTCTGGGCTGGCAGGAGGCAGTGGAGCCTGACCAGGAGATGGTGACCACACTGGCCAGAGCCCAGTGCTGCAGCTGAGACGACTAGACTGGCCTCTTTTGCTGGGTCACCCTGGGCAGTGTCTCCGCAAGGCGCCGAGCCTCGCCCCCTGGTCCGGGCTTCGAAGGTTGAGGGATGCTGGCCCCAGCAGAGTTTCGTCTCTTGAGTCTTAATCCCTTGAGGGGAAAGCCGGCTGTAACAGCACAAATATGGGGACAGCTGGCCCCACCCACTGCCCAGGAAGCTGCCCTGCCTGTCTATGTCAAGGTCAGAAGCCAAAGTCGTTAAAGGGCAATGTGCCTGGCTTAGGGCACCTACGGCCCTGGCCGCATAGCTGGAAGCCACGCGAAGGCAGCAGTGCCCAGGACGTGATTCACCGGCTCCTGGGCTGGGAGAGAGAATTTTAGGTGACTCACAGAAAACATTTGACTTTCAAGCGCTTTGTACTTTTTTTCAAATACCTTTGGGAAACAAAGCCGGCATCTCAAAGCTGTGATTTGACTGATACTGCTGTTTAGAATTAGGTGAGTAAAAGCAGTGAGTCCATCAACATGAACTTAAAGAAAACTATAAAATAGGGGGACATGTCCTCAGGGCAAAAAATCATCATTATAATAAAAAATATAAAATAAATACAGCATAAGCAGTGAGTAGACGTGGTAGAGAGGGTAGTGGTGGGACAATAGGCGTGGCTTGAGCTCTGATTTCCGACTCCACCAGCGCGTTTTTAATTCCCCCTGACTGCTTTGCACGTGCTGGGCATGGGCTCAGTATGTTTGCACACAGCACGTCCCCTGTGGCTCACAAGTCTGCCTGAAAAAGCTTTTCATCCTCATTTAAGGATAAAAACCTAAAAGGTCAAGGGACTGGCCAGGTCAGTGTGTGGCTGCTGGGGACAGTGTGACAGGAAGGTTGGGGAGATTCTCACTGCAAACTGCTTTGGGAAGCTGGGCTGGGGGAGGAAGCCACTCTGGCTTGGGGCGGACACTTCGTCCCCAGGGGAAGTATGTCTCCCATTTGCTGTGTGGAGCAGTGGGGAGAACTGTTCCAAGGATGTCTGGAGGGCAGCCTGGCATTTGGGTCCAGGTTCGTGATCTCAGAATCTAGGGGAAAGCGTCTTTTTTCCCAAAACTAGGTATGTCTCCCCCTAGACCCCATTTTTCTAGGACCCAATCAAGTTGCTTCCCAAACACTAAAGAATTCTTACAGGTCCCTGGCCTTTTCTTCATCTCACAGGACGGACGCTCTGGTTTCTGCTGTGGTGGTCTGCGTTTCTCCTTCCTCTCCAGCAATTCTCACCCCATCTGCCCGCAAAGGCTCTGTAAACAAGATAAACACAACAACAGATCTAATATCAAAGGTGTGGGAGGTTGAAAGTGGAAACAGGTGACGTGCATGTAAAGCAGACGTCCCGTGTGCCTCACCCGTCTTCAGATGACCCCGGCCACTGCCGCAGGGAGCACCCCTCTGCGAGCGCTGTCCAAGTGCATGAAGCACAGCCTGAGAGTGGGCCTCGAGCCCAGGCTGCCCGCCTCTCACCTGCAGCCTGAGGGCTGCCCTATTGCTGTTGAGGAGTGAGGTGATGAGGGTCTACTCGGTCACACACATGCAAAACCTAGAACTTCAGGGGACTCCATTCCTGTGGGGCAAACCCTCCACCTACAGGAAACTCCCGTCCTCTCCCCTCCCCTCCCTCCCTCCCTCCCTCCTTCTCTTTCTCTTTCTCTTTCTCTTCCTTTCTTTCTCTCTCTCTTTCTTTCTTTCTTTCTCTCTCTCTCTTTCTTTTCTTTTCTTTCTTTCTTTCTTTTCTTTCTTTCCTTCTTTCTTTCTTTCTTTCTTTCTTTCTTTCTTTCTTTCTTTCTTTCTTTCTTTCTTGTTTGTCTCTTTCTTTCTTTCTTCCTTTCTCTTTCTCTTCCTTCCTTCTTTCTATAAAATATAGATTCCATAAAATTTCTCGTTTTAACTATTTTCGAGCGTGCAGTCCTGTGGCATTCAGTTCTTGAAGTACATTCATACTGTCATGCAACCATGAGTTGTCATGCACCCACCAGCCATCTCCAGACATTTTTCATCTTTCTAAATGGAAACTGTACACCTATTACCCCCCACTCCCTCCTGCCTCCAGTCCCTGGAAGCCACCATTCAATTTTGTGTCTACATGAATTGAACTACCCTGGGTACCTCATGTGAGTGGAATCCTATGGGTATTTGTCTTTTTGTGACTGGCTTATTTTATTTAGCATAATGTCCTCAAGATTTGTCTATATTTTAACATGTCAAAATTTTCTTCCATTTCAATCTGAGCTATTTGTTCAGGAAGGAAGCATTAAAAACAATTTTCCTTCCAAATCACCACCAATTACAGACTTCTTTTTTTCTCCTCCACTCCCACTGCTTCACTGGACAAGTCTTAAAAAAATCCTGACCAGCCTAGGCAACATAGTGAGACCCCATCTCTACAAAAAATAAGCAGAAAAGTAGCCAGGTATGGAGATGTCCGCCTGTATTCTCACCTACTTAGGAGGCTGAGGTGGGAGGATCACTTGAGCCTGGGAGGTCGAGGCTGCAGTGAGCTGTGATCACACCACTGCACTCCAGCCTGGGCAACAGAATGAGACCCTTTCTCAAAAACAAACAAACAAAACAAAACAAAACAAACCCAAAAACCCTCCTTCCTTTTTATGGCTGAATAATATTCCATTGTATGCACATTCTGCATTTTATTTATCTATTCATCTGTCAGTGCATGCTTGGTTTGCTGCCACCTTTTGGCTGTAGTGAATAATGCTGCTGTTAATCTTAGTGCACAAATATCCACTCTGCTTTCACTTTTTTGGGGTATATACCTAGAAGTGGAATTGCTGGATCATATGGTAATTGTATGTCATTTTTTTTTTTGAGGAATTGTCATAACTTTTTCCACAACAGCCACACCATTTTACATTACCAACAGCAAGGGACAAGGGTTCCTATTTCTCCACATCTAGCCAACGTTTTCTTTCTTTCTTTCCTTTAACTTTTTTTTTCCTGTGTTGCCCTAGCTGGTCTCAAACTCCTGGCCTCAAGTGATCCTCCCACCTCAACCTCCCCAGTAGCTGGGTCTGTAGACATGCACCACCATGCCCAACTTTTTCTTCTTCTTCTTCTTTTTTTTTCCTTCCTTCCTTCCTTCCTTCATTCCTTCCTTCCTTCCTCCCTTCCTCTCTCTTTCTTTCCCCTTTCTTCTTTGTCTTTCTTTCCCTGCTTGTTTGCCTTCTTTCTTTTGATAGTAGCCATTCTAATGGGCGTAGAATGGAGCCTCGCTGTGGTTTGGATTTGCGTTTCCCTAGTGACTGGTGATGCTGATCATGTTTCCATATGCTCACTGGCCATTTGTATATCCTCTGTGGAGAAATGTCTATTCAAGTCGTTTGCCCATTGTTGAATCAGTTTTTAAGAAATCGTTGTTGAGTTGTAGGAGGCTTCATATCTTCTGCATGTCAATCCCTTGTCAGACACACACTTTGCAAGTATTTTCTCCCATTTGGTGGTTGCCTTTTCATTGCTGATAGTGTCCTTTGATGTGCAAAAGTTTTTAATTTTGATGAATCCAACTTATCTATTTTTTTCTTTTGTGATCACAATTCTTTCTTCACCTGTTGTCTAGGAGTGCACTGCTCATGCTGTTCATTTTCTTTAGTAGCCTGGTGGTGTCTCTGGAACTTGTTAGTACAGAGTGGGGCCATTCTCAAAAGGGACTTTGACATTGAAAGCACGTGGCATCCAGTGCCCTCTCAGAGGGTGACGCTCTTCACTTGCACAGCTCAGGACAAAACCTCTCCTGTTTCTGGTAAAAAGATTAGGAACATAAAAAGGAGCAAGTGTCTGGGCCTGGGGGCTAATTGCTGGCAGGGCCTCACCTGCCACAGCCCCTGTGGCTCAACCCACATCTGACTCAGGACCACAGGCCCCAGAAGGCTGCCGGATGAAAGGGCAGAGGGGAGGAATTCCAGCATCTTCATTTCAGCCCACAGCTTGGACAGCTGTGTGAAGCAGGCCCCTCATTCCACAAGAGAAAGACAGCCCAGCCATCTGGTTGGTGGGAGCTGGGGGTGTGATTCGTTTCTTCTAAATGCTGTGCTTAAGCCAGGTTGTCTGGCTTTGAAGATGATTCCTGCAGGACCAGCACATTCATTTCCTTGCGGGGAAACTGTCAGGTTGAAAGCCCTCCTGCTCCAGGTGGCTCTATCCTTATCTGTAAACACTGTTAAGGACTTGGTTTCAGCTCTAACCAGATGAAACTCCTAGAGCTTTTCACTTAATGGGGACAGGGTGGCACAGGGAACAGGTGGGCAGTTGGGCCACAGATAGCCCAAATAGTTGGATGTTGTTGTCTTTTGATTTTCATTTGTGTTTTATTTCAATGACGCAGCTGTGCTCTTCCAGCATCATTACCCTTCCCATCAGGGACACCAAATTCTCGACGCTGTGACTGCCCCTCTAGAGCACATTCTTTCATTTGCTATGTATTTACTGAGC
Organism: Mandrillus leucophaeus; assembly: GCF_000951045.1. NCBI lineage: Eukaryota > Metazoa > Chordata > Mammalia > Primates > Cercopithecidae > Mandrillus > Mandrillus leucophaeus. The sequence goes on along the minus strand of NW_012103299.1, from coordinate 705,128 downwards.
ACCTACTGTGTGCCAGGCAGTGGTGGACCAAAGAGAGGCAGGTGAGTCCTCTGGATAAAAGTGTGGGCTCTGAATGCAGCCTGCCTGAGTTCAGTCTTAGCTCTGCCCCTGACTTTCTGTGTCTTGTTGACTAAGACTGTGGGCCTTGTCTGGAAAATGAAGAGAGTGATAGTGTCTATCTGTAGGGTTGTCCTGAGGTTTAAATGTCCTGGTGCCGGGGCAGCACGTGCAGCCTGACACTTGGTAACTGCTGAGCAGGCTTCGACTGTGATTATATTGTCTCTGCCTTCATGGTGCTTTCCTTCTAGAAAGGAGACAGGAGAGCTAGGCACCTGCAAGTGTGCAGTAGCAGGCTGGAATGTGAGGCCAAAGTAAAAGACTTGAGTGGCCAGGCTTGGTGAGTAAAAGAGTAAAAGACGGCCGGGCACGGTGGCTCAAGCCTGTAATCCCAGCACTTTGGGAGGCCGAGACGGGCAGATCACGAGGTCAGGAGATCGAGACCATCCTGGCTAACACGGTGAAACCCTGTCTCTATTAAAAATACAAAAAATTAGCTGGGCGTGGTGGCATGTGCCTGCAATCTGAGCTACTTGGGAGGCTGAGGTAGAAGAATCGCTTAAACCCAGGAGGCGGAGGTTGCAGTGAGCCGAGATCGCACCATGGCACTCCAGCCTGGGCGCCAGAGCGAGACTCCATCTCAAAAACAAACCAACAGACAAAAAAACAGACTGTAAGGAGGTGTGTTAGTTTTCTATTGCCATAAGTTTAGTGCCTTAAAGCAATACAAATGTATTATCTTACAGTCCTGTACCTCAGAAATCAAGGTACAAATCAATGACCTCCTAAAACCAAGACCTGAATTCTTTCTGAGGCTCTTGGCAGAAGGTGTTCTCAGGTACTCGGGTTGGAGGTAGACGTCACTGGGAGGCTGTTATTCTGTCTGACAGAGGGAGCAAGAGTGGACAGGAGGAGGCTGGGTAGGAGGCAGCTGTAGTCATCCAGGCAAGAGATAACGGTGGCCGTGACCAGTGTGGGAGCCAGGGAAGTGGAGGGAAGTGGGCGGAAAGGAGAGAGACTTGCTGGTTGCCCTGGCAGAGGAAAAACGAGAGATGAAGGTGTGTTCTGGCTCTTCCAGCTTCCATCTGCCTACTCACAAGTCACATGGCTGTGCTGACCTTCAGGGGCAGGTGTAGGACAGTTTCCTGAATGGCCTTGGACCAACCCAGTTCTCCCTCCTTTCTCACATGTAGTTCTCAAGAATCACTGTATAATGTGCTGGGAATGCAACAGCCTGAGATGGGGGAGGGACTGGTGGGAACATCCCGGGCTCTGTTCCTGTTCCCCTCTAGAAACAGGAGGCCCTTCACCGTTTTAGCCCCTGTGTCATGATGCTCCAGAGTATAAAACCCGGGGGGGCTGCTTTCCAGGGCCCCTCAGCTGTGATGCAAGTGGGGCACGTGTAGATGCGACTCCATCCACCCTGTCACCCCGCGCGGCTTTCCTGAGCCTTGCAGGACTGGCTCACGATGAATCTGAGGCTCTGTTGCCCCTTGCCGCCTGCTGCCTGTAAGTGTAATCCCAGCACTCTGTAATCCCAGCTCCATATAATGTGCATGCACATGTGTGTGCGTGTAATCCCAGCTCCATATAATATGCGTGCGCATGTGTGTGCATGTGTTGTGTGCGTTCTGTCTCATCAGACTCAGGCAAGCTGGTAACCAGCCGCGGTGGGAAAGTGAATCACATCATGTACCCCAGCCCCCCAGAAGAACAAATACAGTATGACCTGTTTTCCTGACCACCACATCTGCTGTGGAGACACGGGGACAAGGGCCATCTGCGGCAGTATTTGTGTCATTGGCCTCTCATTCCCCTTGAAAGAAAATCTCAGCTTCCTCCCATGACTATATCAGCTGACGATATCCACAATAATGCTGGGAAACAACTCCTCCCCTCAACCCAGTGGTTGGCAACCATCAGTTTTTCTCTTTCGCACATCTTTGGGTTGGTTGGATTTTTTTTTTTTTTTTTTGGCTGGTGTTGGCTGGGCTGGGTCCAGACCTGCTCTCCTGGTGTCTTCATCCTCCTTGGACTGGTGGGGCTGGCAGGGCAGCTCCTCCTGTGGTAACAGAAGAAGCCCGAGAAAGCAAGTCCCACCATAAAAGCAAATGTCACGTCTCTGCCTGGGTCATGCTTGCTACATCCCATGCATCGAAGCAAGTCCCATGGGCGAGCCCAAAGTCAAGGGGCAGGGAAGTCTGTGCTTGGATGTAAGCACCATGCGGGGGAGTGGAGACCTATGACCAATGACTCAATCTGCCCAGGCCTACAGGGCTGACCTCTCTGACTGATGTCACATTCTCCACCCACCCGCCAACCACCCGAGTGCTCACTCCAATGACACTTCTTGTTTCTTGAACATGCTAAGGCCATTCTCATCTCAGGGCCTTTGCACGAGCTGCTCCCTCTGTCTTGAACTCTCTTCTCAGATCTTCCTCCAGCTGCTCCATCTGAACATTCAGGAATTAACTCAAATGTCACCTCCAGAGTGTGGCTTTGCCAGATCATTCGGTCTAAGTGGCCCTCATGTGGTCCCCTCTATCACATCCACTAGCTGAATTCTCTTCTCAGTCCTGATTACTCTAATATTTCTAACGGTCTCATTTTGTATATTTGTTAATTTGTTGATGGTCTGGCCCCCCACCAGAACCTAAGATTCATGATGGCAGCGACCTTGTTTGCGGTCAGGTGCCCAGTGCTTTCAAAATGTTTCATCGATTTGTGTTGAACAAATTTCAGAACTGCCAGGGAAGAACAGAGGGAGTTCGAAAAGGTGACAGGTCAACTGCAAACAGGCATATTTTAAAACATTCTGGGTCAGGAGCAGTAGCTCACGCCTGTAACGCCAGCTCTTTGGGAAGCCCAGGCGGAAGGATCCCTTGAGCCTGGGAGTTTGAAACCAGCCCAGGAGCTCCAGACCACTGTAGTGAGACCTCGTCTCCACAAAAAAACAAAAAACAAAATTAGCCAGGAATGGTGGTGCATGCATGTAGTCCCAGCTTTTGGGTGGCTGAGATGGGCGGATCACTTGAGCTTGGGGGAGGTTGAGGCTGCAGTGGCCCAAGATAATGCCACTGCACTCCAGCCTCAGCGACAGCGCAAGACCTCATCTCAAAAAAAGAAAAAAGAAAAATTTGTTCCCAGAAGTGTATTTCTTTATCTTGAATGAAAAATAAATAAATCCATTCCTTCATTCAGGCAGTACCTACACATTCTCTGCCTGCTGGGAGGCAGGCTTTACGCAGGGCGAGCGTGCAGGCACTGCCTTCATACAATGGATGGATGGAGCCCGCAATTTAGCAGCAGAGGCAGAATCAGAACAGGATTTACAAATGCCACAATTGCTAAAGAAAAGAAGTATGGGAGACTATCAATCTGCAGCTGTGTTGCTTACTACATGCAGGTTTCACTCATTCACCATTCACTTGTTCATTCGTCACATGTGACCACCTACTGGGTTGCATGCTCCGTAGTAAGCATTGTGGGCACAGGGAGCAATCAGACGCAGTAATAATTGCCATGTTACAGAGTCAATTCTCTAACAGTGAAGGCTGCTTTTCAGAAAGGGTGGGTCCATGACATGGACCTTGATGGATGAAGAGGAGCTCACTAGGTAGAAAGGGAAAACTGCAAATACAAGAATGTGGTTGCATATGAGACAATGAGAAGAGGGGATCATCATTAGTTCTAAGGAAAACTCATGCCAGAAAAAGAGCCATTTAAAATAGACTGGGGGCTGGGTGCCGTGGCTCATGCCTGTAATCCCAGCACTTTGGGAGGCCAAGGCAGGCAGACCACCTGAGGTCGGGAGTTTGAGATCAGTTTGGCCAACATAGTGGAACCCTGTCTCTACTAATAATACAAAAATTAGCCGGGCATGGTGGTGTATGCCTGTAATCCCAGCTACTTGGGAGGCTGAGGCAGGAGAATCGCTTGAACCCAGGAGGCGGAGGTTGCAGTGAGCCGAGATTGCGCCACTGCACTCCAGCCTGGGCGACAGAGTGAAACTCCGTCTCAAAAATGATGATAATAATAATAATAATAAATAAAAATAAAAAATAATTAAAAAATAAAATAAATAGAGTCCAGGGTAAAAGCAAATGTTAAGGGAAGAAAAAAATATTAGTTTGGGACTTTGTCTTAAAGAAAATGAAATGAAAATTCATAAAAATAAATTCGTCTTACAGTCAACAAAAGGTGTTATGTTTTAATCCTTGGAACAACTCAAGATGGAACCAAATGTTGATTTGGGGAAAGGTATAGTTTTTTCTGGTCAAGTCAGCTACATGCTTCACTTTGCATTTGATTTCAGAGTGCAGATACCAAGGTTTCCCCCAGGGCTGCCTCTTCCTCAGGGGTGTCAAATCATTCTCAGGTGCGGCTGTCTCTGTCTCATTGTTTTCTCTGTCATTTTTTGCTTCATCGATGGTTGACCACTCCCGCCCCCGGCCAGTTCCCTGTTGCCCATGACTGAGTTGGGGTCCGTGAAGTCCCTGATGCCATGGTCCTCGATTCCATGACCTCCTGCATCTGCTGCAGGACTGGTATTCTCACTTGCCCTTCATTTGCCCTGGATCTGCACCATCTTACCAGATCCTTGTTGGCAGACTCACAAAAACATTAACAAGATTCATGGTGGCCTTGTTGGGAGGGCAGAGCAATGGACCTAGGCAGACAGGGACCTTGAGTTGGGGCAGACTGGGTAGGTGGTCAGGTCTTGAATGCTTCCCCGAGCCTCGGTGTAGTAGGGACTTGCACAGTGCAGACCCTCTGTAGTTGCTGGGCCCAAGGCTAGGGCAAAGGTGAGGGGCCCAGGGATCTGAGGCTGGGAATGGAGGCCCGAGCAGCCTCCAGTGCTTGGTTTGCCCTTGAGGGCAACAGGAAGCCCCAGCCAGTTTAAGCCGCACAGGACCTGGTCATGTCCAGCCTCAGAAATCTTCTCTGACACAGCCGAGTGGGCTGGAGTGGACAGGGAAGAGCTGGGCTCTCAGCCCAACGGTGGCCGGTGGTGCAGGTGGCCTCACCCAGCCCCAGCCCCCTCCTCTGTGTAAGCTGGGTCTGAGGGTCGATGCTCTGAGGGTCTGAGTCTCTGGAATCATGGACTGCCAAGGCAGGAGTTATTGGGAGTCAGGTGGGAAGGCAGGGGCTACTTTGAGTAGGATTCCCAGGGAAGCCCCTCTGAGGAGATGATCCTTAACTAATGACCGAAGGCTGAGAAGGGGCTGGGGGCAATGAGGCTGTGGAAGGGCCTCCCAGCAAAGAAAACAGCATAGACAAAGGTCCTGAGGCAGAAGAGGCTTCACTGGCTGAAGGGAGGGACTGCAGATCTGTGCGCTTCATGCAGGAAGGGGAGGGTCTAGGGTGAAGCAGATGCTGGAGCAGCACACCTTGGAATTTGGACCTAAGTTTAAGGAGAAAGCACCCAAGGGCTTTAATCAGGGGAGTGATGTGATTGCATTTGACTTGTGTCTCCGTAAGAGTCCACTGGCTGTAGGGGCCAGAGGGGAGCAGGGAGAGCGGAGTCTGTGGCTGGAATCCTGGTGAAACCTCAAAGTGGCTTGGACCAGGGCAGTGGCAGTGGAAACAGAAAAAAGTGAGCAGATGTGAGGTGTAGTTTGGAGCTTCATTAGACTGGATCCACCAATGCCCACCCATACGTATGTCCAGATCGCAGCCCCACCTCTCAACCCTCAGGCCATAGAGCATGCTGGAAATAGCATGTGTTTCAGAGTGAGACAGGCCTGGCTGGAGTCCCAGTACCCTTACTGTAAAGCAGAACCAGTTCCGTCACCTTTCTGAGCCTCAGTTTTCCTATCTGTAAAATGAGAACAACCTCCTCAGAAAGTTAAACAGAATTACCATATGGTCCAGCAATTGCACTCCTAGATATAGACACAAAGGAATCAAAAGCAGGGACGTGAACAGATACTTGTGCACCAATGTTCATAGCAGCATTACTCACAATAGCCAAAAAGTGGAAGGAAACCAACTGACCATCAACAGGGGAAGAGATAAACAATATGTGGTCTATCCAAACAATAGAATATCTTTCAGCCATGAAAAGGAAGAAAATTCTGCCACATGCAACAACATGGATGAACGTTAAAAACATCATGCTAAGTGAAACAGGCTAGTCACAAAAGGACAAATAATATAGGAATCCACTTATATGAGGTATCTAGACTAGGAAAATCCATAGAGTCAGAAAGTAGAAAGGTGGCTGCTGGGGGCTGGAGAGGGTAATGGGAGTTTTTTAAAGAGAACAGTTATTTATTAAAGAGAGATGAAAAGTTCCGGAGATGAAGAGTGGTGACATTTATACAACTTGTAGGTGTGCTTGGCGCCACTGGATTGTACACTTAAAAATGGCTAAAATGGTATATTTTATGTAACATACATTTTACCACAATAAAAATATTTTTTTGGCCGGGTGTGGTGGCTCACACCTGTAATCCCAGTACTTTGGGAAGCCGAGTTGTGTGGATCACCTGAGGTCAGGAGTTCAAGACCAGCCTGCCCAACGTGGTGAAACCCCGTCTCTACTAAAAATACAAAAGTAATTGCAGCTTTTAGCCAGGTGTGGTGGGGGGTTCCTGTAATCCCAGCTACTTGGGAGGCTGAGGCAGGAGAATCGCTTGAACCCGGGAGGCGGAGGTTGCAGTGAGCTGAGATTGTTCTGCCTATTCATTTCTTCCTCCCTGCTAACCTCTGGCAACCATGGATCTTTTTACAGTCGCTATAGTTTTGCCTTTTCCAGAATGTCATAGAGTTGGAATCATACAGTATGTAAGCTTTTCAGATTGACTTTTTTCACTTAGTAAAATGCATTTAGACTCCTCCATGTCTTTTTACGGCTTGATGGCTCATTTCTTTTGGTGCCGAATAATATTCTGTGGTGTGGATGTACCAGAGCTTATTTATCCACTCACCCCTTGAAGGACACTGTGGTTATTTCCAAGTTTTTGGCAATTAATGAATAAAGCTACTATAATAATCTATGTGCAGCTTTTTTGTGTGGACCTAAGTTTTCAACTCCTTTGGGTAAGTAGCAAGGATGATGATGGCTGAATTGTATGGTAAGAACACATTTAGTTTGTATTTGTAAGAAACTGTCAAACTCTCTTTCCAAGTGACTATATCATTTTGCATTCCCATCAGTCATGAATGAGACTTCTTCCTACTCCACATCCTCACCAGCATTTGTTATTGTCAGTGTTTTGGATTTTGGCATTGTTGTTTTTCAAGAAGAGGAAGGAGTCATGTCCCTGCCAGTCTCTCCTTGCGCTTCCCAGGGTGCATGTAAGGATTCCATGCCCCACTGGTGTCATACAGGTTGGCAGGGCTGGCTGGATCCTGATGTCCCCTTCTCTGGGAAGAGACCCAATGTCCAGCGTGGGCCCTGAGCTCCTCTCTGGCCTAGTTGATTGACCCAGGGAGGGAACTGGACCTAAGCTAAGCCTGTCAGTTGCTCTCTCTCTCTGTTACCTGACAGTGACTGGAGCTTCAGTGAGGCCACGTGATGTTAATGGAGTTCTCTAGAGAGGAGGGCTGTGAACACCTCCCCCAGGGAGGCCTCTGGGCTGTGCTGACTCTGCGTCTCCTAACCTTGCTATTTGGATCCCCCTCCTTGGATTGAGTAGGATCCATTCAACAAATTCCTCCTTTTTGCTTGTTTAGCCAGTCAGGTTCTGTCATCTGCTACCCTAGAAATTTAAGCCAATATCATTTCTTTTCTCCTTTATTTTTTTCCTTTCCTTTCCTTTCCTGTCCTGTCCTTTCCTTTCCTTTCCTTTTTCCTTCTTTCAATCCTTCCTTCCTTCCCTCCCTCCTTCCCTCCCTCCTCCCTCCCTCTCTTTCTTTCTCCCCCTTCCTCTTCCTTCCTTCCTTCCTTCCTTCCTTCCTTCCTTCCTTCCTTCCTTCCTTCCTTCCTTCCTTCCTTCCTTCCTTCTTTCCTTCCTTCCTTCTCTCTCTCTCTTTCTATCTTCTTTTTATTTTGGTTGAGATAGAGTCTCACTCTATTACCCAGGTTGGAGTGCAGTGGTGTGATCATAGCTCACTGCAACCTCCGACTCCTGGGCTCAGTTGATCCTTCTGCCTCAGCCTCCTGAGTAGCTGGGACCACAGGTGTGTGCCACTATGCCCAGCAAATTTTATTATTATTATTATTGGCAGAGTCGAGGTCTCACTATGTTGCCCAAACTGGACTCGAACTTCTGGGCTCAAGCAATCCCGCCTTGACCTCCCAAAGTGCTGGATTTACAGACATGAGCCATTATACTCAGCCCCATTTCATATAACTACAGATAAATGATAAAATGTATAACACCATTAAAAACCCCTCAAAACGTAGCATAATACTCTGTAATTAAGAAATAGTCCACGAAGGGATTATTTCTTTCAAGTTAAGAAAGACACTTTAAAAACACACGATGAAGAAGTGTTTTGTGTTAATATAGCAGTAGCCAGAATAAAAAAAAAATTCTTGAGGACTGTAGCAGAATATCATCATTAAAAATCTTTTTTTTTTAATGTCTTTTTTTTTTTTAGACGGAGTCTCCTGTTCGCAGGCTGGAGTGCAGTGGCGCGATCTGGGCTCACTGAAACCTCAGCCTCCCACGTACAAGCGATTCACCCTGCCTCAGCCTCCCAAGTAGCCGGGGCACCCGGCTCATTTTTTTGTATTTTTAGTAGAGACAGGGTTTCACCATGTCGGCCAGGATGGTCTCAAACTCCAGACCTCATGATCTGCTCACCTCGGCCTCCCAAAGTGCTGGGATTCCAGGCATGAGCCACCACACCTGGTATCATTAAAAATCTTAATAAAAAAATCATAATCTGTTATATAAATGTACTAGTAATTATACAAAATGACATATTAATAAAGTTCCTCATTGCAGCATCACTTGTAAGACAAAAATGGAAGTAGTTTTAACAGGAACTAGTTAAACAAATTACAGTACATCCATGCAGTGAAATAGTATGTAGGCATAATAAGAAGAATGAGGCACCCTTTATAAACTAATATGGAACAATCTGCAGAAATAAAATTAAGTAAAAAAAGGCAAGATGCAAAAACAGTAAGATGAAAATCTACCACTTATGTAGAAAGGGTAAGGAGAAATAGTTGTTTGCTTGTTTATGCGTAAGGTATCTCTGGAAGTTTACAATTTGTCGCTGTATATCCTTTGACGTTTCCTTTGACATTTCGTGAACATTTTCAAAGCGTATTTTTAACTGTTAGATATACATACAGCATGAGGCATAAAACACACAGTCACAATTTTTCTTACTAAAAACATATTCCCGGTTTTACTTAGTAATAAAGTAACACCCATATAACAGCCAGCCGGGTCAAGAAATACAACTTTGCTGGAAAAATCTACAGTGATTCAAAACCTCCACCCTCTTTCTGGAAACCAATACACTTTAACTCCACTTAATTCCTCCTGACTTAGAAGTTATTGTTGTCTGGTATTTTAATTCTAGCTTCCCTGCAACCCCTGCCTTATTTTTATTTATTTATTTATTTAAGACAGGATCTCACTCTGTCACCCAGTCTGGAGTGAACCGCTCACTGCAATTTCGACCTCCCAGGCTCAGGTGATCCTCTCACCTCAGCCTCCCGAGTAGCTGGGAGTGCAAGTGTACACCACCACACCCTGCTAATTTTTGTAGAGACAGGGTTTTACCATGTTGTCCAGGTTGTTGTCAAACTCCTTGAGCTCAAGGGATCCTCCTGCCTCAGCCTCCCAAAGTATTGGGATTACAGGCATGAGCCACTTTGCCTGGCCAGCATTCCCCTTTTTAAACCCTACACCTTATAGTCAGGATTTGCTTACTTACGTACATCTATCTTTGTTCCTCATTCATTCTTCATTTCAGATCTCATGTAATGAGTGTATTATAATTTTGAAATGAATTAGTAAATAGTTACAAATTGATTAATGTGTATTAATAATGCATATTTATTTTATTTTATGTTTTTGAGACGGAGTCTCGCTCTGTCGCCCAGGCTCCAGTGCAGTGGCGCAATCTCAGCTCACTGCAAGCTCCTCCTCCCGGATTCATGCCATTCTTCTACCTCAGCCTCCTGAGTAGCTGGGACTACAGGCGCCCACCACCGCGCTGGGCTATTTTTTGTATTTTTAGTAGAGACAGGGTTTCACCGTGGTCTCGATGTCCTGACCTTGTGATCTGCCCGTGTTAGCGTCCGAGAGTGCTGGGATTACAGGCGTGAGCCACCGCGCCCTGTCAATAACACACATTAATAAAACATTAATTACTATTAATGTTTTAAAAATTCTCACTTTTTAATTTCTAATATGATCAGTCTCAAGAGATATAACCCACCTAAACAAACGCTCTTTGGGGCCATCAATAATTTTTTATTTTTATTTTATTTTTTAATTTTGAGACAGAGTCTTGCTTTGTCAATCAGGCTGGAGTGGAATGGTGCAATCTCAGCTCACTGCAACTTCTGCCTCCTGGGTTCAAGCGATTCTCCTACCTCAGCCTCCTGAGTATCTGGGATTACAGGTGCTCACCACCATCCCTGGCTAATTTTTGTATTTTTAGTAGAGACAAAGTTTCGCCACGTTGGCCAGGCTGGTCTTGAATTTTTGACATCAGGAGATCTGCCCACCTCAGCCTCCCAAAGTGCTGAGATTACAGGCGTGAGCCACCGCGCCTGGCCTGTTTTTATTTATTTATTTTTTTGAGACAATGTCCCCCTGCCACCCAGCTGGAGTGCAATAGTGCAATCTTGGCTCACTGAAACCTCCACCTCTGGGGTTCAAGCAATTCTCCTGCCTCAGCCTCCTGAGTAGCTGAGATCACAGGTGTGTGCCATCATGCCGGCTAATTTTTGTATTTGTATTAGAGACTGAGTTTTGCCGTGTTGGCCAGGTGGGTCTTGAACTCCTGGCCTCAAGTGATCCTCCCACCTTGGCCTCCCAAAGTGCTGGGATTATAGGCATTAGCCACCACTCCAGGCTCTCAATAATTGTTAAACAATATAAAAGTTTCCTGAGACCAAAATGTTTGAGAATCCTTGACCTAGTGAAATTTTACTATTTTACAAGCTGGAAATGATTGTTTTCAGAAGACAACGGGTTGGATGGGCTTGGGGTGGCGAAGGCCAGGTCACCTGAATCTACTGAAAACAAGGATGAAAACTTGAGTAAATGATGAAAGTGTGCTTATTTAATCTCATAAATTTGGTTATAAATGCATTTCTGTACTAACTTTTGAAAGGGAGAAAAATGAATTATGATTTGATTAGGCACAAGGGTCATAATTTTTTCTGACAATGTTACATTGCAGCTCATTCCTGTCATCCCAGCACTTTGGGAGGCCAAAGTGAGTGGATCACTTGGGCTCAGGAGTTCTAGACCAGCCTGGGCAACGAAGCGAGACCTCCATCTCTACAAAAAGTTTAAAAATTAGCTGGGTGTGGTGGTGAGCGCCTATAGTAGTAGCTACTCAGGAGGCTGACATAGGAAGATTGCTTGTGCCCAAGAGTTTGAAGCTGCAGTGAGCTATGTTCACACCATTGCATTCCAGCCTGGGTAACAGCAAGACTTTGTTTAAAATATTTATATGTGTGTGTGTGTGCGTGTGTACATATATATATGTATATGTATATATATATTTATCTTAAGTGGAGTTTTCTGATTCTAAGTGAAGTAGTGAAAGTCCATGATTAATTTTGGAAGTGCATGTTAAAATTGTGAAATATGGCCAGGCGCGGTGGCTCATGCCTGTAATCCCAACACTTTGGGAGGCTGAGGTGGGCGAATAACCTGAGACCGGGAGTTTGAGACCAGCTTGATCAACATGGGGAAACCCCATCTCTACTAAAAATACAAAAATTAGCCAGGCGTGGTGGTGCATACCTGTAATGCCAGCCACTAGGGAGGCTGAGGCAGGAGAATTGTTTGAACCCAGGAAGTGGAGGTTGCGGTGAGCTGAGATAATACCATTGCACTCCAGCCTGGACGACAAGAGCGAAACTCCGTCTCAAAAAAAATCGTGAAAAACAGTTATGCTACATACATACACAAAAGAGTATTATAGTTTGTAAAACTAGGTGGAGCTGAACACTTAAGACTTATGCACTTTACTGTAAATTTTACCTCAATTAAAAGTTACATAGTAAAATAAAAATAAAGATCATGTATATGTGTAGCTTAAAGAATAATCAAATGAACATGAGTACCCATCACCCAACCAAGACACAGACAATAACGTGGCCCACAGCTCCCATTGAAATCTCCGTTCCATTGCGATTTTCTTTCTCTCCCCCAGAGGCAACCACTATCTGAATTTTGAGTTAACCATTCCTTTGTTTTTCTTTATAGTTTTGAAATCCAGGTGCACATCCCTAACTAAAACATCACTTTGTTTTACTTATTTTGACTATTATGTAAAATAAATCACATCGTTTATATTCTTCAGTGACTTGCTTGTTTTGCTCACCTTAGAGCATTGATTCATCTTTGAGACTGATTCATGCTGTTGAGTGTGGCTGTGGCACTTTCATTTTCACTGCTGTGTAATATTCCACTCTGTGAATTTCCTACAACTTAATTATAACTTTGTCCAACTCTTGATAGGCAATTTGGTGGTTTCAAGGCCATACTCTTACACTCAAGGCTGTTTGAACTTCATTACTTATGTCTTTAGGTAGACATATGCAAGACTATCCCTGGTGTATATTCCTAGAAGAGGAATTGCTGGATCTTGGGTAGGCTTGTATTCAACTTTACTAAGTTGTGCCAAACTGGCTTCTAAAGTCTTTGGCCTCAGTTACACCCCTACCAGAAGAAGAGTTCCCATCGATGCTTACTCTCTCCCAATTCTAATTTTTGCCAATCTGGTATATGAAGTCTATTGTCTCATCATGACTTTTTGTTTTTCTGAGTAATAAATAACGTATATTTTAAAATATATTTTGGGGCTATTTGTACTTCCTTTTCCTTGAAATCCCTGTTCATTTCTCCTGCCCATTTTCCTCCTTTTGGTAATTTGTCTTCATTCATTTATTCAGCATCAATTTTTTCTGAGCTCCTACAAGTGCCAGGCTCTCTTTCTGGTGCTTGGGATATACATCGTTGAACAAAACAATATGTTAGATATGATAAAGTCTAAAAAAAAAAACACACACACACACCAGAGCAAAGTAGGGCTACCAGGAGCATGTGCACAGGAGTGCAATTTAAAATACGGTACTAGGAATGGACCTCATGATAAGGTGACATTTAGGTAAAGACTGGAAGCAGATGAGGAATTCACCAGGCAGACATTCTGGGGGAAGGACATTCCAAGCAAAGGGAACAGCCAGTGCAAAGACTCTGAGGCAGGAATTGCCAGGCTTGTTGGAATAACAGTAAGGAAGTCAGAGAGGCTGGAGTGCAGTGGCCAGGAGGAGTGTCAGGTTTTCACAATCTATTCTGGTGCTAATGCTTTGTGGGCTATATGTATTGCAAATATCGTCTACTTTGTGGCCTGACTTGTCTTTTCACTCTTTGTGCGGTGTCTTGGGGAGTATGGATTTAACTCCTGGGCTTCAGTGTAGATTTTTAATTTTAATGTAGTCCAGCTGTTCCTTTAAGGGTTGTGCTTTTTGGAGTCATGTTTCAGTAATCTTTTCTTACCGTAAGGTCATAAAATATTTGTCTATGTTGTCTTTTAAGTGTTACATAGTTTTGCTTTTCACAGGTGGGTCTTTAATTAACCTTGATTTGATTTTGTGAATGATGTTCTCTCTCTCTCTCTTTTTTTT
>NW_012103299.1:685125-689710 GCF_000951045.1 Mandrillus leucophaeus | reverse complement strand
ATACCATTGCACTCCAGCCTGGACGACAAGAGCGAAACTCCGTCTCAAAAAAAATCGTGAAAAACAGTTATGCTACATACATACACAAAAGAGTATTATAGTTTGTAAAACTAGGTGGAGCTGAACACTTAAGACTTATGCACTTTACTGTAAATTTTACCTCAATTAAAAGTTACATAGTAAAATAAAAATAAAGATCATGTATATGTGTAGCTTAAAGAATAATCAAATGAACATGAGTACCCATCACCCAACCAAGACACAGACAATAACGTGGCCCACAGCTCCCATTGAAATCTCCGTTCCATTGCGATTTTCTTTCTCTCCCCCAGAGGCAACCACTATCTGAATTTTGAGTTAACCATTCCTTTGTTTTTCTTTATAGTTTTGAAATCCAGGTGCACATCCCTAACTAAAACATCACTTTGTTTTACTTATTTTGACTATTATGTAAAATAAATCACATCGTTTATATTCTTCAGTGACTTGCTTGTTTTGCTCACCTTAGAGCATTGATTCATCTTTGAGACTGATTCATGCTGTTGAGTGTGGCTGTGGCACTTTCATTTTCACTGCTGTGTAATATTCCACTCTGTGAATTTCCTACAACTTAATTATAACTTTGTCCAACTCTTGATAGGCAATTTGGTGGTTTCAAGGCCATACTCTTACACTCAAGGCTGTTTGAACTTCATTACTTATGTCTTTAGGTAGACATATGCAAGACTATCCCTGGTGTATATTCCTAGAAGAGGAATTGCTGGATCTTGGGTAGGCTTGTATTCAACTTTACTAAGTTGTGCCAAACTGGCTTCTAAAGTCTTTGGCCTCAGTTACACCCCTACCAGAAGAAGAGTTCCCATCGATGCTTACTCTCTCCCAATTCTAATTTTTGCCAATCTGGTATATGAAGTCTATTGTCTCATCATGACTTTTTGTTTTTCTGAGTAATAAATAACGTATATTTTAAAATATATTTTGGGGCTATTTGTACTTCCTTTTCCTTGAAATCCCTGTTCATTTCTCCTGCCCATTTTCCTCCTTTTGGTAATTTGTCTTCATTCATTTATTCAGCATCAATTTTTTCTGAGCTCCTACAAGTGCCAGGCTCTCTTTCTGGTGCTTGGGATATACATCGTTGAACAAAACAATATGTTAGATATGATAAAGTCTAAAAAAAAAAACACACACACACACCAGAGCAAAGTAGGGCTACCAGGAGCATGTGCACAGGAGTGCAATTTAAAATACGGTACTAGGAATGGACCTCATGATAAGGTGACATTTAGGTAAAGACTGGAAGCAGATGAGGAATTCACCAGGCAGACATTCTGGGGGAAGGACATTCCAAGCAAAGGGAACAGCCAGTGCAAAGACTCTGAGGCAGGAATTGCCAGGCTTGTTGGAATAACAGTAAGGAAGTCAGAGAGGCTGGAGTGCAGTGGCCAGGAGGAGTGTCAGGTTTTCACAATCTATTCTGGTGCTAATGCTTTGTGGGCTATATGTATTGCAAATATCGTCTACTTTGTGGCCTGACTTGTCTTTTCACTCTTTGTGCGATGTCTTGGGGAGTATGGATTTAACTCCTGGGCTTCAGTGTAGATTTTTAATTTTAATGTAGTCCAGCTGTTCCTTTAAGGGTTGTGCTTTTTGGAGTCATGTTTCAGTAATCTTTTCTTACCGTAAGGTCATAAAATATTTGTCTATGTTGTCTTTTAAGTGTTACATAGTTTTGCTTTTCACAGGTGGGTCTTTAATTAACCTTGATTTGATTTTGTGAATGATGTTCTCTCTCTCTCTCTTTTTTTTTAATCTTCTGGAGAACCACTTGCAGAAAAGTTCACCCTTTCCCCACTGAACTTCAAAAATACCTCTGGGCCAGGTATGGTGGTTCTTGCCTGTAATCCCGGAACTTTGGGAGGCTAAGGTGGGAGGATCCTTTGAGGCCAGGAGTTCAAGACCAGCCTGGGCAACATGGCAAAACCCTGTCTCTGCCAACAACAACAATAACAATAAGCAACAACAACAACAACAACAGCAAAACTAGCTGGGTGTGGTGGTGGCGCCTGTAGTCCCAGCTCCTTGGGAGGCTGAGGCAGGAGGATCGAGTGAGTCTGGGAGGTAAAGAGGGTAGTGAGCTGTGGTCGTGCCATTGCACTCCAGCCTGGGTGACAGAGCAAGATCCTGTCTCAAAAAAAATTTCTTTTAATAAAAAAACCAAATCTCACCTCTCCCCAAACAAAACTAACCCTTTCATGGATTGTATATGTGTACTTCTGATTCTAGGCACTCTATTCTGTCTCATTGGTCCATTTTTCTGCCCTTGTGTCAGTATCACAGTGTTAACTACCATAGCTTTACAAGCCTTGTTAACTGATAGGAAAGAACCCCCCACCTCATTTTCCTTATTTCTTTATTGAAGAATGTCTTGGGGCTGGGTGCAGTGGCACATGCCTATAATCCCAGCACTTTGGGAGACTGAGGCAGATGGATTGATTGCTTGAGTGCCATAGTTTGAGACCAGCCTGGGAAACATGTTGAAACCCCATCTCTACTAAAAATGCCAAAAATTAGCCAGGCATGGTGGTATGCACCTGTAGTCCCAGCTACTCGGGAGGCTGAGGTGGGAGACTCACCTGTGCCTAGGAGGTTGAGGCTGCAGTGAGCCAAGATCATGACACTGCACTCCAGCCTGTGTGACTGGACTCTAGGCACGGTGGCTCACATTAGAACTTACAATGCTTTGGGGGGCTGAGGTGGGAGAATTGCTTGAGCCCAGGAGTTCAAGACCAATCTGGCAACATAGGGAGACCCCACCTGTACACACACACACACACACACACACACACACACATATATATATTAGCTGGGCGTGATGGTGTGCATCTGTGGTGCCAGTTACTCAGGAGGCTTAGGTGGGAGGATAGCTTGAGCCCAGGAGGTCGAGGACACATTAAGCCATGATTGCACCATTGCATTCCAGCCTGGGTGACAAAGTGATACGCCGTCATCAAAAAAAAAAAAAGAAAGAAAAAAGAAAAAGAAAAAGAATTTCTTGGCTATTCTTAGATCTCTACACTTGCATGTGAAGTTTCTGTTCAGCTGTGAATATTCATTCTATTCATTCTGTAATGAATACACAAATGTACGCTTAGCCCTTTGATTAAGAGTGCACTGAATCTGGAAAACATTTAGGGATATTTCAAACCATCATTTATTTATTTACATTGTTTAAGCCTCAAATATTTTTGAAAGGCTTTTGAAGAGTTTACACTAGGTGGTTAGGAAATCTGGATCATGGAAAGATGTGAAAATAGCCACCAGAGAGAACAAATATGGTGATAATTAAGCATCAAATTTGCCTGGCGTTGGGGGGAAGGGGAAGCTATTCTTTTTAATTTACAGGAAGAGGCCATGCATGGTGGAGCACCTGTAGTCCCAGCTATTTATGAGGCTGAGGTGGGAAGATTGCTTGAGCCCAGTAGTTCAAGCCCAACCTGGACAACAGAGCAAGACCCCATCCCTAAAAATTTTTTTTGTAAAGAGAAAGCTAAACTAACATTGTTAGCAATACATGTTTCCTATTGCTGAAATTGCATGGGAATTTATGAAGGGCCACAGAAGGACAATAATGAATAATGAATGGTTGCATTAATTGAAAATGCAGACTCCTTTCCATATAACCACTTATTTTATTTTTTATTTTTTTGAAGGAAAATTTATATTAATTATTTTTATGTACAGAAAACTCAACAGTGTACATTTAACCCAGTTTGGTGGCAAGTTCTTTAGCCTTTGCCTTTTCGAGCTTGGCGATGTGAGCCACAGACTTGGGACCCAGGACATTGCCTCCCTAGTGATGGCAGATCTCATCATATCTGTCGTTGTAATTGGTCCTGATAGCTTCCACCAGCTTAGCCAAAGCTCCTTTGTCTTCTGAGTTAACCTGTGTGAAGGCGGCAGTGGTGCAGGTCTTTCTGTGGACTGACTACACTTCCCAGTCTTACCTTCCCTTTGATAATGCAGTAAGGGACCCCCCTTTTGTGACACAGGTCAGGCAGGGAGACAACCAGTTCAATGGGATCCACGTTGTGTGCAATCACCACCAGCTGAGCTTTCTTATTCTCTACAAAGGTGGTGACAGTGTTAAATCCCGCTCAAAGGACAGGCTGTCTCTCAGTGGGGATGTCCCCTTTGCTGGCAGCTTTCTTCTTGGCCTGGGACAAAAGCCTCTGCTTCTTCTCTTGCTTTGCCTCTGGTCTGTACTTGTGAGCCAGCTTAAGCACTGAGTAGTTGTTTGGTGGTCCAGGGCTTGGGTGAACTGGTTAATTGCAGGAGGCACCTTCAGCCTATAGCCACTTATTTTAAAGATCTCACCCAAAAAGCTGAGGGCAGAGAAACCCAGTCAGGGGCAGGGGGTAAGGAGAGTGCTGTGAGGCTAATATGAGACCATTTCAAGATGTCTGCTAAGCTGGAGTTCAAGATACTGGGGATAGGTTGGGGTATACTGGAAAGACAGGCATTTGGTGATGGAACTTGGCTTGGCTACTTTCTAACTTCAGGAATAGGGAAAGTGACAAAACTT
>NW_012103299.1:647115-684415 GCF_000951045.1 Mandrillus leucophaeus | reverse complement strand
GGCCCCAACAAAACCATTTTAAGGCTCACTTTCTTTATCTGTAAAATGGACTCCACAATGAACAGCAGATTTCAAGGCATCAGTGAGCTCACACGGAAAGCCTGGCATACTATAAGCCCCCATGGAGGCTGGTTTGCCCCTAGTCTACTTCCTGCAGGACTCTGATGTGGAGTTTAGGATCTGGGTAGAACAAATGAACTGTCTCTGAATAGTCCTCCCAAATTGCTCTTCTCTCCATAGCAGCACTGGCAGGACCTGAGCTTCACAAGCCACAGGGATGGCTTTGGGGTCCAGACTGAGACAGGCATGTCCCAGAGTCTCTCTCTCCCAGCCTCCACCATTCCACTCTCCTGCCCAGGGTCCCCAGGGCTGCCTGGCTTGTGTCTCAGCCACTGGATCACAGCAAACACACAGAGACCCTGAGATAGAAGAGCAGGGCCTGGAGAGGGGAAATCTGACTCCAGTTTCCCGCAGGCCCTCAAGAACTGGAGCCTGGGCAGTCTGGGGCCTCTGCTGGTAGCCGTTGTGGTTCTCCAACCTGCCAAATGATGAGAATCACCTGGACACCAATGCAGTCCCGCAGGGCCTGTCCCTGGGGAGTCCAATTCAAGGGAGCTGGGGCAGGCAGGGGTTGGGGTTTGTCCCGGCCTCCAGGCAGTTTGTGTCTTCGGGCAAGTTTGGGAGCTGCTGAGAGTGGGCTGAAGAGCTAGGGCTCTCTGGAACCATCTGGATTCCAGCACCAGTTTCCCTACTCCACACTACTGGAGTGGCCTTAGGTAGGTGATGTTTTTAACTTCTCTGGGTTTCAATTTCCTCCTTGGAAAATGACAGAATGAGATTTGCAGGGTAAGCATTTAGCCCTGGGCCTGGCACAAAGTAAGCACCAACAGATGTTAGGCAATAATCCATACTGTTATTCCACGCAGCTGTGGGCTGCGGCAGGGTGGGGAGCCCATGGTGCTCTGAGGGTGCCCTCGGGTGTCTTCACTGCCCACCACTGGGGTAAGCTCTCCTCTGAGACGCAGCAAGAGGGCCAGGCTGCATCCCTGGAGTCCCAGCTGCCACCATCCGGTCTGAGATTCCTCTCAGGCTCAAAGGGAGTTAAGAAGCGTGCTTCTCTCGTCATTTGTTGTGCCTGGCACATAGAAATCATCCAGGAGTTGTTAGCTAATATCATGTGTGCACACTTTAATAGACAAACATTTCTTGGCGCCTACTCTTTGCCAGTCCTGAACTGGGGATGGGATCACACCACGTACTGGGGCTCTGGAACCAGCCTGCCTGGGCTTGAAACCAAGCTCTGACACTGACCAGCTGTGTGACCCTGGGCAACATACTCCTCCTTTCTGGGTTTAAAATGAATCCTTCATCTGTTTCCTCACGAGAACCCAGAGGCATAAAAAGGGATTAAATGGGTTCACTTGTAAAGAGTTCAGAACAGTGCCTGGCACGCGGTAAATTCTGAGAGTGATAAATTAAACGCAGGCCACAGGTCCCTTTCTCCAGGAGCTCAGCCTGGTAGGGGAGTCAGCAAGCCTTAGGGGCCACAAGGTTGTTGCCTGCGGCAGAGAAGCGCAGGGCCTGAGCCGGGAATGCTCCCGTGAGGATGCCAGGGGCCGGCGCTGCGGGGCAGACGGTGCTACTCTCGCGCGGGACCGAGTGAAGAGAGTCTGCGGTGAACCCTGCGGCTTCTGCGCGTCTGTTAAAAATACAGGTATTTAGATACACAACGTGGCGTCCACTTAAGGTGAAATCTAAACAAAATAAAACGACAGGAGCCATTCTGATTTGGCCGAACACGTGCCTGCGGGCTGGGAATGACCCGAGGAAAGGAAGGGACGGCGGGGCCAGTCAGTGCGGCGGGGCCGGGTGGGAGGCGGTGGACTGGCCTGTAGTGCTGGGAACCCCCAGCCCCGGCCGGCCTTTGCTAGGAACCACCCAGCTGATTTTTTTTCCTTTCTTTTTAAAATAAACCTACCTTCCTTCCCCGATTTTTTTCTTTTTAACTTCGCTGTTTATCTCCAATTTTTTTTTTTTTTAAGCTGCAGCGTGTTCTTGTTCGATTTTTAAAAATACTAGAAATGAAATGAGTCCCCTAGGTGCCTCCCTGGCGCCCTGGGCATGGAGAGCTCATGCCTGCGCCACCCTCATCTCCGCTGGCTTTGCCACCTCGGAGGCGCCCCACACTTCTCCTTTGTTTTGCTTTTCTCTGTGCCGGTTGAGTTTTCTTACCCTGAATGCGTCGTTTATGCAATTAGCAATTGAAAACAAAACAAATATCACCGACATAATTGGAGTGGGGGTCGCTATGTAAACACGGGGCGTCGTTAGTTTAAGGTACTTCTGACCCTGTCCCGGCCTGAGCCCTGGCTCCCTGAACTCAGCGCCCAGGCGGTAAAGCCTCGCTCCAGTCAGGCGAGGGCAGTCCGTGCTGCTTCCCTGAGTTCTGCCATCTACGGCCCCATCATGAGCCCGGATATGAGGCCTGAGACTCTCACCCCACTGGCAAGAGTCTGGGGTCCGCTCAGCGCCGCCGGGAGCCAGTCTGGCTGCATCTTTACTGGAGAGACATCCGCAGTGTGGTGGGCTCTGGCTTCAGGAGCAAGCTCTCCAGTATGTACCCTGTGTGTTTCCCAGCTCCCGTTCCCACTTAGAGACTGGATGATCTTGACCAGCCATGTAACCTCCTCAGTTTCCCGGTCTGCAAATGACGGTGGGTTAGGTGAGAGAACTCCTGTATACACTTAGCCGGGGGTGCTGGCATTGGTGAGCCCTGGCAGATGCCAGCCAGCCAGCCAGTGTGAGCCTTTGTGAGTGCCTTGGGAAAGCTGCAGGAGATCCTAGCTCACTCAGCTGATCCCCGAAGGGACAGTATGACACATAAAGAGGGAGGTATCATGGAGAAATCCTCGTGGTATAAGGTTAAGTGAAATAAATATTATTTCTAATGTTACTGCAGACACCTGTAAGATGAAAAAGACCCACATGAGTGCAGGACCAAGGCCACAGTGATCTGATGAAGAGCAAATATGGGTCATTTCGGATAGGATTTCCCAGTTGTGTGAGTAAGGCCGCCTGCTGGGGCTGTGGGCTGGGACTGCCTAGCAGGAGAGCACCATCCTGCTCAGGAGCTGGTCTGGCAACCTGGAGGAGCCTTGGCGTGCCCCTCCATAAGACTGAGATGGGAACACGTTAATGGCTCACAGCAGGGTCGTGGGCCCAGGAGGCGGAATGCCAGGGCTGAGGTGACCATCCTGCTTCCACTCCTGATGGCCCTCTCCAGCTGCCAGCTGGCTGGGACCTTCAGGTCCCTTCTTCTACTCAGCCAGCCTTGAGCATAGCCCTTTTCTCTCCCTTCCCACAGCACAGCCCAGAACCCTGCGATGGTAGACTGCTTGCACTCCACTGCCCTTGTATCCCACTGTGTCCAGTGGTAACACTGGGTATAGACAGTGGTAGCACTTAGAACCTCCTGGCATCCTCCCCTCTTCCACGGGCGTGTGGCACTTACCCAGAGAGATAACACAGGCATTGGCAGGGCTGCATGGTTCCTGGTGAGGCAGTAGGACAGCTCCTGGTTGTGCCAGGCCAGCCTGGCAACTCTTACTGGGAGTCAGGGGAACATTCAGAAGCACTCGGTCCCTGACTGCCACAAACAATGCTTTGGTTGTATCGGGGGCTGTCAGCCGGATGTCCCAATGCCCCAGGCCTCCAACTCAGTGCTTCCTGGGCAAAATATCAGAAAAATCCATATCCAGTGAGAAAACAAATCCTCAACTCCCCCGGCTTTGGTCTCTTTTAAATCAGCATCTTAAAAAGATCCTGGGTTAGTTCCTCAGGCTCTGGGGCTGGTGATAGAGGAGCTGGAGGTCAGGTCCCAGCACCTGCTGACTGGCGATTCAGGATGAGAGCAAGGTATGTTTGTTACCCTCATTTTACAAACAACAACCACCACCACCACCACCACCACCGCCGCCACCATCACCACCACCACCACCATCACCACCACCACCACGGAGGCATGCAGTGAGCAAGTCCCATAACAAGCAGGGTTTAAACTTGATTTCACAGAGCCTCAGTTTTCTCATCTATAAAATCAGGACAGTAGTAACACTTGTTGGTCAGAACTATGGTGAAATTAAATGCCCTAAGGAAAGGACATCAGTAAGGTTAGGGCTTAGGGGCTCCCTTGGACCATGTGAATTTATGGGGCCTCACCAGGGCTAGAGGTGAGCACCCTCTGCAGACACCTCTATGGGGCCCAGCCCTGGCACTCAGTCCCGCGGGCAGCTGATGAGGCCCCAAGGCGGCATCTGAGGAGCCTGAGAACGCTTGACAAGGGCTTGGGTTCTTGGCCTTTCCATCTGTAAAAAGGCTAAGGAGTTCTTTTAAGTGGGATGATCACAGTGCCCTCCAGCTACAGAGGGCCCAGGTTCTTTTGCTTTCCATTTAATGCCCAGTGCCTGGAACCGTGCCTGGCACATATTAGGATTCAAGGAGGGGAGTTTGGGAGCACAGGGAAGGCGATCTCTGAAGTGAGACAACCAGAGTTTAACCTGAGTTCAACTAGTACTGGCTATTTGCTCGCAGGTAAGTCATTAAATCCCTCCGGGCCTCAGTTTCTAAACTTTAAAATAGGATTTTTTTTTTTTTGATTATTGAGAATTATATGAGACAATCTCAGAAAGTGCCCAACACGGAACCAGTATGGTTCCAGCAAGGGTTAGTTTTTATTAGTATCAATGTTATCAATTTGCTCAGCGAATGCCTGTGCCTGAGACCTGAGACCAATCCTGGGCGGCCACCTCTCTCCTGTTTCTGAAGCGCCGCAAGCTGAAAGAAGCACACGTGCGGGGTCAACGCACTCTCTTTAATGGGAAGGGGATCCTCATTTCTTACAGCAATAGGTAAAAACATAAATACGGGTGGGTGGGTGCGTGGGCGGGTGGCGGCGAGATAGCAAAGGCCCGGGCGCCCGGCCCTGGCTCGCGGAATGGGCGGTCCGATCTCAGGCCCCGTGTGCCCGGGCTCAGTCCCAATTCACTGGTCGTTCTGCCGGGGGTGCCCATGGACTCTCGGAGGGCACTCCTGGGGGGACAGCTAAGACACCAGGCTGCAGCATCACTCATTGCAGGCTGCATAATCGCCGCCACAAACTCTCCCGTGCGCAAGAACGAACGCGCGTGGGACAGAAAAAGTTCCTAGCTCTCCGCAGGAGTGAATGCAAAATCCAGGGGACTCAGGGTCAGGTTGGGAGCCCCTTCTCCCCCGGAAAGTCAGGGAGCTCTTGAGGTGGGATCAGTCAGGGGCGCGCCACGCGGGTCCCTTCCCTACCAGGCTCGGATACCATGCAGCGTGGACACTCCCGAGTTGCTCTGCGGAATCCCGGGGCTCTGAACCGCATTCAAGTCCCCGACACCGAAGTTCACGAAGTTGTTGTTGGCGGCGGCAGTGGCCGGCTGCGCTGGAGAAGGCCCGGTGGGGTAAGCGGCGGTGCAGCTGTAGCCAGGGCTGCAGGCCGCGCCGCCGTAACCCGGATAGGCGGGGTAGGCGTTATAGCCGTAGGCATTGAGGCCCACGCCGTAGGCAGGCGCGTAGGGTGCCGAGTCCCCTAAGCATGGTTTGCCATCGCGCACCAGCACTGGCACGGCGATCCTGCGGGCAGGCGGCGGCGGCGGCGGGGGCAGCCCCACCAGCTCCAGAGTCTGGTCCTGCCGCTGCCGCTTGCACTTGTAGCGCCGGTTCTGGAACCAGATCTTGACCTGCGTGGACGTGAGTTTCAACACGCTGGCCAGCTGGTCGCGTTCGGGGGCGGACAGGTACCGCTGCTGCTTGAAGCGCCGCTCCAGCTCGTAGACCTGCGCCTGCGAGAAGAGCACGCGAGGCTTCCTACGCCGTCTCGCCCGGGGCCGCTCCGCGTTGTCCGCCTCTGGCTTCTCCAGCTCCACCACCTTCTGCAGCGCGCACAGCTCTGAGGGGGAACAGAGAGGCAGAGAGACGCTTGGTAAGAGCGGCTCGACCTACGGAGCGCGGCCGCACAATAATGGTAAGGGATCCTCGTGGATGCCACTCTGTCCTGCCTGGAGAGCCTAGCTGGCTGCGGCTCACTCTGCCAAGTGCACTGGGAGCCACCGACACGTCTCACTCAGCATTTGTCGAAAGTCAGGCTCGGCTCAAGGCTCTGGAGAACAAAACGAGAGATCTCTGCCCTCGGGGCAGTTCACACCCTGGTGAGGGAGACAGACGGTGACTTAAAATTTCAGGCTGCAAAAAATAAATAAATAAATAAATAAATTAAAAAAAT
This sequence comes from Mandrillus leucophaeus, assembly GCF_000951045.1. Classification (NCBI taxonomy): domain Eukaryota; kingdom Metazoa; phylum Chordata; class Mammalia; order Primates; family Cercopithecidae; genus Mandrillus; species Mandrillus leucophaeus. The sequence continues at coordinate 678,111 of NW_012103299.1, read as the reverse complement.
AAAAAATAAATAAAACCAGGTGTTGCTCTGGGGTGAACTGAATTAGGGCTAGTTTGGTTTGATAAGTTAAACCAACAGAGGCCGAGGCCTCACTCTTAGGGACAGTCTTATCTCAAAATTAAGGAATCAAGAAACAGAAGGCCAAGAGTGTTGGTTTGGTGATCGGAGGCTCCAGCCTGGCCGCAGCAGGGTTTGCGCAGTGTACAAGAAGCCGCGGGTGGGCAGGCGGCCTCGGAACCTGCCTTGCTGGCTTCCTCGAATTGGTAGCGATCAGTTCTAGCCGCGGTGCCCGCCCGAATTTGTTCACAGGCCTCTATTCCTCAACCTCCGAATTCTCTCCCGGCTCACAGCTGCCTTCGCCCAGCGCCTGCGGCCTCCCGGGAATCGCCCGGGCTCCTGCCTTGGGCGAGGGTCTCCCAGCAGGCCCCTTTCTGCGGCAGGGCCGGCCTCCCTCCCGGATCCTGGGATGGCCTGCAGGATGATCCCGCACCCATCTCGTCCATTACCCCGCGCCGGCGGTAGCGCAACCTTTCCTAACTTTTCCACGAGGGAACCTCTCCGCCCTGGCCGCGCCAAGAAGTTGTGCTGAAAAAATAAAGCGAAGTCAGATTCCAGAGGCTCCGCAGTATCCCATTTTAAAATCAAGGCCCTGGATCCCAAACTTCACTTTCCTGGCGCAAAGAAGGAAAGAGCCCAGAAACCCGGGTCGCGGGTGGGCTGCAGAAAGAAGGTCCAGGACCCTCCTCCGATTGTACGCAAAAGCGTGTCTGTGAGCAACATTTCAATTTCTGTTTAGCGGTTCTCATCAGATTCTTAAAAAGATCCGTAAATCCAAAGGAGATTTAAAAACAGAGATTATCTAATTGTCTGTCTGTTCTGTCTACCATAAACCGATTTTTCAACTTCCTACCAGACCCAGGAGCAGAGCCGAAGCCGCCCGGGGCTTTGTTAGGCCGGGGGTAAATGTTTTTTGGTTTCTTGCTTCTGATCCTTTCAATCTGGCATTTCCTCTGAATCTCCGATTGGACGCGGGGCGCGGGAGCCCTGGCGACAACACCAGGCATCTTACATTCTGAGCCCCCCGCCGGATCCCAGCCCTCGGCCCAGGGGCGCGTGTCTCCTCCTCCTGGCCCTGAGTTTCTTGAGGGCGAAAGCGACCCAGGAGGGGAGAAGGGGGCCTGTGTTTCCTCCTCACCTTTCTTTTCGGCTCGAGGGTCCTTGGCTGTGTCGGGGTCGCTGTAGGCACGCGGATAGAAGGCGGGGGCGGCGGGAAAGGCAGACGCACACTTGGCGGGTGAAGGCGCGGGGCCCAACTCTGCGCGCAGCTCTGGGAGGCCCGGCGCAGCCGCCTCGGGCCCGGCGTAGGCCTCTGGCTTGAAGGTGGCCAGCATGCAGGAGGAGGGCGCCAGGGTGGCCTCCAGGCGCGCAGAGAGTTCTCCGGCGGCGGCCAGGCTTCGCTGCTGCTGCTCCAGGTTCAGGATGTCTTTGACTGAGAAGGGCGTGGGCGTGAGCGCAGGGCTGGGGAACATGGTGGCAGCGCCAGTCTCACAGCGCCAGGTGGGCGGCACAGAGCGGCGCTGCCCACTGCCCCTGGCAGCTTCCCTGCATGGTGCCGCCGCCCGCCCGCGCACCCGCCGGCCAGCTCTGGATGTGTCTGGGCAGCAGGTAGCGCCGAGCACAAGGGGCAGGAGAGGCGGGACCAGGCCAGAGGAGGGGGACTCAGCCTGCCATTGGGCCAGGGGCCTCGATGACAGCAGCGATGAGCAGTTTCGTGTCACCTAATATAGTCATAGGGCTAAAAAAAAAAAAAAAAAAAAAAAAAAAAAAAAGCTCGGAATAGCTTTTTTAAAGGGGCCAGGACACATTTGGAAGGGTCTCCTTTTGCTCCCTAATGTGAGCCTGAAAAGCCTACCAGAGGCACGCAGAGTCAGGCCTCTGGGCAGGGCTGGATGGGTGTGGGTTTGAATAAATATTCCTCAGCACCCAAACCAGAATGGGAGAGAGAAGGATGGGGTGGGAAGCGGTGGGGAGGGGAGTGATTTGAGGAAGGCTTTATTACTGAAGGTGGTAGGAAGAGAAGTCTGGAGGACAGGACTGGCTTTGGGGATAGCAGGAGGGGGAGATTCTGGACAATTCGGGGTTTCAGTTTGGCTTGGCCTACAGGGCCAGTCATGCCACAGGCTCTGGGTGCTTCTGGATGAGTCAAGGAAAGTAAGGGCAAGGTGAGTGATGGCCAGGTGGGGTAGGAGTGGCTGCCTCCTACAGTAGTGTTAGGCACAGCACAACTCCAGGGGGCATCAGTCACTGCCAGGACTCTCCCAGGGAAATGCCTCTCCCCTTAATAATGAAATAAATCAGGAATCCCAGCTGGTAAGCTCAGCTTTCCAGGAGACACCTGTCTTGTGGTGTGCCCCAGCTACTAGCCACCTCGTTTCCCCTGTTTGGAGGCCACGGATCCCACCCCCCTCCTTCCCGTGCCCTCCCTGCCTAGCAGCAAGGCCCTCAGGCTTCTGTCAACCTCGAGGTTTCAGGGCCTTAGCCCAGGTTTAGCTGTCAGGGAGGCGGGGCTTCTCTGAGCCCAGCTAGGCCAGGATTTCTCCGAGGCCTCTGGGCGGTACTCGGAGAGGGCACCCCTGCGGCTCCGTCAGGCGCGTGGGGGAAGGGCAGGGCAGGTGAGGTGATCGTGATCATTTTTAGCCACAGGGTCAGTAGAGTAGGGCGCAGAAGTCAGACAAATCTGCCAGAGTTTCAGGAGCGCCGGCTAAACGGCCAGGTCCTGCCCGGGTGGGCCTCATTTCTCTGGGTCCCCGCACTCCTTGGGAGGTCTTATGAAGGCTTGGGGTCTTCTCCATTCCCCAGAACACTGCAGAGAGGAGGTTTACTTTGCTTACAATTCAGAAGTCCGGGTAGGCAGAGTGGCCCCAGGTTAAGGACGCCTTCTAGAGCTGGGGATGACATGATTTGTCAGTGGAAAAGCGTTGGCTTCGCACGGCCTTAGCTGGTGCAGGGAACCGCGGGGAGGAAGCTGGGCGGGACGCGTGGACTTGCTGAGAATGGGGACGTGGAGGGCTTGGCTCTTTGCGGAGTGCGGGTTGGCAAGAGGCGCTTGGAGTAGAATAAAGGCGGCGCAGGGCCAAAAGCTACCTAAAGACACAGCTCCCGCACGCGCGCCCAAGGTGCGGAGGAAACGCACAATGTGTGGAGACAAAATAGTGTCTGTCCCGAACGTGCATCTTGGGTGCTCGAGCCCGACAGTGGGCCGTCTGAGACGCCGACACAAGGGAAGTCAAGCACTGGCCTGATGTTGGGACTTTTTCTGTCCCTCATCAAAGCCACAGTCCCAGGACCTGGGGCCTCCATGCTAGAGCAATGGAGAGGTGAGCTCCACAGGGCAGCCGAGGAGGCGTGCAAAGCCCTGACCCCGGCTTCTAGGCGCCAGCCGTCAGTAACAGGCCTGGGTCGCCACGCTGAAATCACGCCTCGAGTTTCTGAGCCAGAGACTACTGGGGGTCTGGAATTGTTAGCCTAGTCTGTGGAGGATGCCTTTTCTTAAATGTGGGGCTCTCAAGGCCCAGGAAACCTGTCCCCCCACCTCTTCACCTCCCAACCCAAATTCTCCTTGGACGGAACTGCATGTCAGCAGCCTCTGTGGCCCTTCCTCGCCTGAACTTGTGGCCACGTTACCGTTATGGCTCTAAATTAACCTAGCTTGGGGGCCTGCCTTGCCTTTGAAGATTGTTTTCGGGGCGGGGGGGCGTTGGAGAGGTTGCCTATCGCTGAGGCGGTGACGTCTGGCAAACGAGCCACATCCGATTCAATTAAATGTCTCGCTGAAAAGAGCTCCGAACGAGGTTCCTGGGAGCGCTGTTAAGTGAATCTGCTGGCCGGGCGACTTGCGATGACAGTTTGAAAGATTAGTGTGAGCCGACGCCTGAAATATTACCGTTTAATGGGGGACATCGAGGCTACATCCGGGATCCCTGTTTTCAGGTTTTTTTTTGTTTTTTTTTTGTTTTTTTTTTTTTTTTGAGAGTTCTGGAGAAAGAAAAAACTAGCATTGCCTTTACAAATCAAGGCGGCAAGGATTTATTTCCTACTTTCGGGTAAGGGGGCTTCCTAGAGCTGTCAGTCCTGTGGGTCAGGTGTTACAAAAAGGGAAGGAAAAATACCCTCCTTATTTGAACAAAATTAGTGACTTTTACACTCTCTATGCCCTGTGTGAATCGGGTAATGATTTCTCTTGGCTTCCAAAAAGGTCTTGGTGTTGCAGGAGAGAGGAGGTGGGGCAAAAATGGACAAATGCGTGCAAAATAGAAATTGGGGCGACCCATGCTGGTCCCCTTAGAGAAAAGTCCGAGAGCGATTCGCAACTTTTCTTGTCAGTCCTCACTGTTTCCGAGTGAGAAAAAAAATAAAATCCCTCTAAATAGATCTAAATAGAAGTTGCAGTGGTTGGGGGTTGGGTGGAAGGAAACTTGATTCTCTGGCCCCCAACAGGGACACATCTTTTTTCCCAAGGGCCGCTGACCGAACCTGGCCGCCTCTCCACGCCGCACTTTGACCAAACTAGCAGGACAAACAGCCTTCAGCCTAGAGAAAGGCAGAGAGAGACAAAAGGAGAGAGGAGAGATCAAAAATCTATCCGTGTATTTCCTTGACTTTTAAAGAGTTGGTGCTTTAAGATAATCCAAATTCCAGGGTGGCTCGAGCGCATTCTCCGTGAATAAATTATTATTAATTGAAAAGCGATCGGCGCAGCCGGAGCTGGCCCCCCTTTCGTGCAATCAGCAGGGCTGGCCGCAAAAGGTATATATGATTAATTGAAAGATAAGCTGGAACTATCACCGGGAATGTCATTAATGCGCCGGGGAGACGTCCATTGGAGACAGGCGGCGTTATCCGCGGCTTTATCTTCAACAACGCCTAGCTCTCCGCCCGCGCGGGGGAAACAGATGGGGGTTTCTGTCTGGGACGCTCGCCCCATGTTTATATTTTGGGAAGAATCGCAACTCGTGGGAGTCCCCGGCTGGCCCCCTGATAAATGAACATTAGCACTTTTTCGGACTACTGTATCAACAAAGGGGCTGCGGCGCTGCAATAATTGGCGAGAAAGCAAACAGAGGGCCGAGAGCGCGACTCTGCTCTTCGTCCCGCTGATGGATGAGCAGCTCCGGCTGCGCGCCGGGCTCCCGGCCTCCGCCTCCGCGCCGGGCCCGGCCACTGGGCCCCTCCGCCGCCCGGGCTTCCTTCCTGGCCAGGCATTGGGGGCGGGGGGCGACTCTGAGGGCCGCCGACCTCGCCCTTGGCTCCGGAAGAGTCCAGGCGGCCTCCGCGGCACCGGATTTTTCCTGCCTCGGGACGCGCCTCATTCGGGTGGCTCAGCTGGCACCAAATCCTTCTCATTCCCACGCTTATTCAGCGCCCACGGGGTGTGCCATGCGTTCTCATCGCGGATCCTCTTATTTCGACTGCAGGCCTGAGGAGAATGAGGCTCAGAGACGTGGAGTAACTTGCTCAGGGTCACACAGATGGGAAAGGACAGTGTCAGGGTGTTAGGATTCGAACATACAGCTGACTCCAGAGCTGAGACTGTTTTCTTTTATTGCACGTCGTTGCGCCCAAGACCATACTAACTGGAGGAAGAGCAAGACCGCCACCATCACCCCCCACCGCGCAGCCAGGGAAGAGGACCAGGGCTGTTGGATTTGAGATGCCAGGTCTCCCCACACCTTCATAGACAAGGGAGATTTCCTGCATAAATTACATTTGAGAGAGAGAGAGGGGGGAGAGAGGAATTTAACATGCGTTCAGTTCACTTTCGCCTTCCCCTTCCCTCGCTCTCCCGCTTTTCCTTTCCCTTCTTCCCTCCCTCTCCTCTTATTTTGATAATAGCTTTATCGTGATATAATTCGCATACCATACAATCCACCCATTTAAAGTATACAATCCAGTGATTTTTAGTATGTCCACAGCGTTGTGAAACCATCATCACAATTTTAGAACATTTTTTGTCACCCCAAAAAGAAACTTGTGGCCTTTAGTCATCAACTGCAACCCCCTCTCCCACCTTCCCAGCCCTAGGCAACCGCTAATCTATTTTCTGCCCCTATAGATTTGCCTGTTCTGGACATTTCATACAAATGGAATCATACACTATGTGGCTGTTTGTGTTTCGCAGCATTCACTTAACATAATGTTTTCAAAATTCGTTCATGCTGTAGCACGTATCATCTTGTTCCTTTTAATGGCTGAATAATATTCTATTGTATGTCTACACCACACTTTGTCCATTCATCCTCTTGATAAACATTTGGGTTATTTCCACATTTTGGCTGTTATGAATACTCTTCCAGCCCACTTCTACTTTACAGTCGGAACCTTTAGAGTCCTTGAAAGGGCCTTGTTCCCTCTCTCCCATAATTAACCCTGTCCTTCACGGGCATAGCCTCTGTGCAGTCTCACAGGGCCTGAGCTTGCTTTAATGTTCCGCTGTTGCTCTCTTAAAACTCTTAATAAGTTTTTAATCAGAGGATCCGCATTTCCATCGTGCACAAATTATGTAGTCAATCCTGCTTTCTGGGCCATCTGAGCAGAGCCCTGGAAATACTAACTCTCTATTGCCTGACTGGGTTTTGACTTTCTTCCCGCCCCCCACCCTCTCTTGTCCCCGCTTCCTCCCACCCCTCCCCAGCCCCCTGCTGGCCAGCTAGGACAGACGGAAAGTCCCCAAGCTGCTTTAAGAGTTGTCCATGGAAACTTGCTCAGCCATAGGAAGGGCCTAGAGCCCACAGAAGGAAAGAGCAGATCCACATGGCTAGTGAATACTGTCTGTGTGTGTGTGTGTGTGTGTGTGTGTGTGTGTGTCTGTGAGGGCAGAGGCTAAAAAAGTGGACCAGTTTTCACCCAGCCCACAAGTGACTCCACAGCCTGGTCACTGTTGGGTTCTTGGCCTGATTTTCTCCATTCCTTCACCTACATTGACTGGGTGCCCACTATGTACCAGGTGCTGGGGATGCACAGTCCAAGATGCAAAGACCCTGAAAAAGGCAGGAGTGAGTCAGAAAGAGCGCTGGCCTCTGAGCCCGCGGTGGGTGTGGTCCTGCCTTTTCAGCAGTTGGCTCACCTTGAGCATGTCTCTTTTCCTGTCTGGTCCCCAGTTTTGTGTCTGTCTCCTTGGTGGTAAGAGGTGTACCCAGCATTCCTTTCCAGCTGCACTATCCCGGGAGACATCCCAGGTTCTTACCTGAATTCACCTGGAGAGTAGACAGAGGTGGACAGGCACGTGGGTAGTTGTCTAACCAACGAAGTAAAACTGGTTAAGATGAGAAATAAGTATCCGCCAATTGTAATATTATGCTATTTGGGGGAGGGGGGATGAGCTATATGACAATACGCTTTCAAAATAAAGTGATGTTAACATAAGGAAAATGTAATAGATTTTTCTTATACCAAATACATTCAATTTCAGATAGATTAAACATTTAGATCCTAAAAATGAAACACAAAAGTGCTACAGGTAATTAAAATAATTTTGGAGTGCTTGTATATTTGGGAGGGTGGATGAAGAGAACAAAAGACCTAGAAACTATAAAAGATGAATTATATAAACCTGATTGCATAAAAATAAATCTATGCACAGCAAAAATACCATAAATAGAATCCAAGAAAAAACTATACTCAGGAAAAATACTAGAAATACATGACAAAATACTGATTTCCACAATATGGAAAGAATACCTGTAAATCAATAAGAAAATGATCCAGGAAAAGTATTTAAAAAATGACCAAGAGTAGCAGAGCCTTGCTGGAAAAAATAAAAAGAAATAAAGAAATGCAAATTGAAACACAGAGAGGCAAAAGTTTTTACTTATCAGACTGATGAAGATCAAAAAGTGCAATAGTTGCTTTGTCATGCTTCTACATTGTAAACTGGTAAACCTCTTTGGAGCAGTTTGGTACTGCCAAAATTAAAAATGCATAAGCTCTTTGAACAAATATTTTCATTTCTAGGATTCCATTCTATAGGTATATACATGTATGCAAAGAAAAGCATTTTCATTGCAGTTTCTAGTTTTTTTAAGAATCAAAACATGTTAAAAAAAGATATATATATTTGAGGACTGGTCAAAAAATCATGTTGTACCAATAGAACAGAATACCATATGCCATGAGAAAGAATTACATTCATATGTATTCTTATGGGTATGTTTTGAGATACTTTAGCAAACCAGGTACAGAATTCGTGTTTTAAATATGGGCATATGTACACATATGGTTCCATGGGAATTTTTGGTGATGAAAGATTCAGGGGAAGAATAATTGGGGGGCAAGTCAAGAATAAACATGACACTTTTCATAATACACTTTTTGGAACAGTTTCCTTGTTACTTTTGGGGCTGCAGAAATATCTAGGCCAGAATCCTCTGAGGTGCATATTAAAAATGCAACTTTCTGGGGCCCATCCTAATCTTGGAGTTTAAGAATCAAAGATGTGTATAGTTTGAGACAGGCAGCCAAAGCAGCCAGGCAGTGAAATCTCCATGAAGGGGTGGCTGCGAAGCCCTTAGTGTAGGAAGACTGCGTAGGGTGGTCAGCGGAGCCCTAGAGAGAGAGGAGGAAGGGTGGCCTTTGTCTAGTACTATCTGGGAACAGGACCCCAGTGGCACTGGCTGCTCTCAAGATCTCTCCTGACTTGTGGTTTGGTCTTGGGGTCTTGGACAGTGCGGGTCGGGGAGGGGGCGGGGATGGACAAACTAGAGGGCAGGCCCAAGTCTTGTGGTCACTGAGGATGCAGAGCCTGGTCTCTGTGAGAAGGTGGCAAAGTGGGAAGATGAAACTGGCTTATGGCCTTGGTAGCCCCACCCAGGCACTCCCCACAGGCCAGCAGAGGAGTTTAGCTGTTCCTAGATTGCCTGGCCCCTGGCCTTCAGCCCACTGTCCTTCCTTCTCCTGATGGCCAGACTCTAAAAATCTCTGAAATAGCCCTGAATCTGAACCAGATCTGGAATCTGACCTAACAAGGTTGAAGTGACTTTCCTGTCTGGGGCCGGGGTAGGGGTAAGTATAAATGGAAGTATTTCATACCTTGTTTCTCCAAACTCGGCGGGGACCCTTGTAGCCACTGATCCTGGCAGCTCCCTGAAGTCTGGGGTCTGCCCAGGGGTGGCACAGCCTGGAGCCTCTCAGGCCAGCACGGACTCCCACTGCAGGGGGATACCACTCTCATCCCCCGGTGAGATCTGAGGTTCCTGTCGGGGCCTGGCCTTCCCTCATAGCGCAGCCGGCCACCCCATCTTTGCTGCAAGCGGGACTGTGTGCAGCTCACAGGCCAGGACACAACATCCAGGGAGCCTTTGGTCCTCCCACTCCTGTGGCCTTCAGTAGCCAGTCCCAAGGAGGTGACAGCCACACACACCAACGTAACCAGTGGATAAGTTTTGGGTCCTCATTTCTCCTTGATGTTGAACACATGAGCAAAAAAGCAAAAAACAGACAAACAAACAAAACAAAACAAAAAACAAAAAAACAGAAACAAAAAAACCAAAACTGAACGACATTCATTTCCAAAATATTTTATGAGCTTGGACAGCGAGTGCTTATTCTTCTCCCTCTGACAGGATGCACAAGTGTCTCTGGTTCCCGCTTTTGTTGGTTTCCTTAACAATTGTTTAACATTTACATCAGTCACTCTGCGAATGATATATTTTTGAATAAATAACACATCATAAAAACAAAACCAAACCAAAATGAACACGTGTAAGAGGGAGATCAATATAAAGTGTCCCAGGCCTCTCCCCTAGCCACCCAGGCAAAGCTGTTACTGGCTTATTTAGGTTTAAAATCCACTTTATTGAGGTTTAATGTACCTTGAACAAAAGGGTACAGTTCGATGAGTCTTGACACTTGGATGCGGCCCCCCTCCAATAACAGCCACCATAATCAAGATACAAAAACATTTAGGTCACCTCAAAAAGGCTTCCTTCTCCCCTTCGCAGCGAATCCCCACTCCCTCCGAAGCTGCCACTGGTTTTAAAAATACATCCTCTTAGAGAGTATTTTTGCAAATTGAAATCATATTATAGGATGTGTGTATGTATACATATATATACACACACACACTTTTTTTTTTTTTTTTCTGAGAGCAACAACTTTTGCAAACTCCTTTGCACTTTGTGCTTGTCTGTTTTGTTTTGTTGTAAGTCAGTTTTCTTACGCTCTGGGGAGTATGTTTCCCAACCCGAATTTATCCTGGATTATTCCAGGATACGATACGAAAGTGGATACGATCCGCTTTCAAACTAGTGTTAGTGTTTGCCTCGGATTCCGAGGATCTGAGGGAGTCGCTTTCCGACTTCCGGTGTCCTTTCGCGTTAATTTCGTCCTCTTTTCTTCTCCGGGCTGGGGCTGGTGGCTGCCACATCCCACTCTGCCCCGACGGCTGCAAACCGCTTCAGCCAACACGGGCGCAGAGGCGGAGAGAACTGAGGCGCTGGAGTCAGTTCCTCGGAGTCCCGTCGCTGGAGGTCACGGCTGGGAAAATCAGGTGACATTCGAGTCAGAGGGACAACGATTCAGATACAGTGAGGAGGAAAACGGTTGTCCTGGGGCTGATTCACGCCTGCCCGGCGGGCGTGAAGTCCGGGTAGCCGCGGCTTAGGAAGCACCTTCGGCGTGGCGGTTCAGGTTTGGGAAAAGAGAGCTGGAGAACGGCCGCCTGTTTTTGTGCCCGCGCGGGGGACCAGCGGGGCCGACGGCAGCGCTGCGGGTGGGTCGGGTCGGGTCTTCAGCCGCCGCTCCCTGGAGAGGAGAAGAGTCGCACCCACCGCCGGGCGGCCTCCGCGGCTCTGGCCGAAACCCCGGCCGGCCGCAGCTCCGGGAGCCCCCGCTCAGTGCTGAACTGACGCTGGAAACGACTGGCCGGCGGGCCTAGGGTCGCCGCCTTTCCCTGCTCGCCTCTTCCTTCCTTCCGGGTCGTGCCCTCCAATCTGCTGTGCGTTAACACAGCGAAGTTTCCATCGCCCGGCGGAGCGCACTGTGGAACAGCTGGCAAATTGTCGTGTTGCACACACACGCAAAAACCCGTTCAATCTCGTATAATTCGGCGCAACCGGTGTCTGTGGAGAGCCTCCCGGGGGCACGGCACGGGGAACCCGGAGGCCAACAAGCTGCGGGATACCTGAGCAAATTCGGGATCAGCAGCCCCTTTCGCTGAGGGCGTTCTGTGCTCCTAGCAAATTGGCGAAATGCGGGGATTCAGACAAGAAACGAGCGCGCTAGAAAGGGTCGTGTTGACACATCCCATACTTTAAGTGTACACATGACAGTTGCAGACATTCAAGCCCTTAAAAGGAGCACAATGGAGCGCTTACATTTTAGACCTGTGTCTATGGGATACCAGTAACCCGATTTGAGTGTCGAGTTGATGTGCTTTCTTTCTTTATTTTATTTTATTATTATTTTTTTGAGACGGAGTTTCCCTCTTGTCGCCCAGGCTGGAGTACAGTGGCATGATCTCGGCTCACTGCAACCTCTGCCTCCCAGGTTCAAGCGATTCTCCTGCCTCAGCCTCCCGAGTAGCTGGGATCACAGGCACACATCACCATGCCCGGCTAATTTTTGTATTTTTTGTAGAGACAGGGTTTCACCATGTTGCCTCGGCTGGTCTCGAACTCCCGACCTCACGTGATAGGTCCGTCTCGGCCTCCTAAAGTGCTGGGATTACAGGCGTGAGCCACGGCGCCCGGCCTGATGTGCTTTAAATTCGCTGAAACGACACGGGTACACACGCGCGCCTTAAATGAACAGTCACTTTCTGTGTGTGTGCATGTTTTACGCGCATATGGTGGAAAAAAACTTTTCAAGCGCACAGAAGACCATACTGTGGGTGCCCCTCGCCGCCCCCAGCGTCCCGGCCGCCCTCCGGAGCCGATCTGGGAACACACACGTTTGTGCCCTCTAAGCATCAATGTGTTTTTGCTTTCCCCGCGCCTAATTGTGCGTCGCCTGTGCAGACCCTCCGTTGTGTGGCCTTGTGTCTTTAGGTAGGGAACATCTTTTGTCTCTCCGCAAGAAGCTTTCCTCCAGGAAAGATAAAGTAATCGATAGGGTCTTTTAAATAGCTCCGCGTTTCCTGTCGGGAGAGGAGTATCAGCGCGTGCACCAAATCTGCTCTGGTATGTCACCTTATCTCCCGTCCCCGCTGTTGTCCCCAAACGCCGCCTGTCAAAGGAGACGCCACCCGCATTAGGACCTAGACTGGGGCCCTTCCGCTCGGGGTCAGGCGTAGCTCCCTCGGCTTGGGCCCCGCCGCCCCTTTGGGGGTCCGGGAGGGTGGACAGAAGAGACGGGAGCCAGGATGAGGGTGCAGGGGCCCTAGAACCAGAGGCTGGTAGGAGAGCAAACTCTCAAACGCGCTGAAACCGGCCCTTCTGGGAGAAACATTAGGGCGAATCTCTCTCCCGGAGGGCTTCCTTTTTTTTTCCTAACCAAGAAAATAGGAAATCTTGGTTATAGGCTAGTTGTGAGCGAATCCTCCTTTGTCCGCGTCCGGAGGAAAATCAGGTTTATTCTTCAGAGAGGGCCGCTTGGACTTTAGGAAGTGCCTGCCGGGTCCAAGGTTACTTTCCGGACTGCGAGGAGATGAGGTTTCGCCAGCTACCGTCCTAGCCTCTGTCAGCGTCCCCTCCCCAGCCTGCAGCAAGCTGGAGTCAGAGCTGACTCCCTGCCGCAGGGCAGGGCTGAAGGGAAACAAGGTGCCAAGGTGCCGCCAAGGCAGGTCTTCCAGCCACAGCAAAGGCCCTGTGGCCAGCCTAGGTGGCCCCTTCCTGTGGCTAACCCTCCGCGATCTGCAGGCATAAGTGTTTCTAGGTGCCCCAACAGTGGCTAGGCCCTGGGCCTCTCCGGACGTCCAAGCACTGTTATGCAAATCTCCTCATTTTTCATTTTCTGTATTCAAAGTTCGCTGTATCCAGTTTTTATTTTAAGAAAAATAAACCAAATAACAATAACAAAGCACTCGCAGTCTCCTCCTGCCTTCCATCCCCAAACCATGCACAAACCCATCAACCACCTCGGTAACACGGAGAGTGTTTCTAGTCTCGCAATTAACCACGCGGATCCCCTCTCTTGAGAAGCTGCAGGGGAAGATGCCTCTTGGCTTCAATATAGCCTTGCTCCCTTTCGACTTGCCCGGGATCACTGTGGATTACTCCAACTGCTGAGGGAGGACCACCCACCAAAACACAGCCTGGGGGAAACCCGGGCCTTGGGAAAATGTGGGTTCTCATTTATCAGGGTTTATTTATCCAAAATAAAAATTACTGTAGGGAAGTAAAGGAGGGAAAAACACCTTCCTCCCTTAGGAGGCTTTTTTGAATGAAACTTCTTCTCATTCTTTAAGGCCTTGGTTTAGGCCTTCCTATTCCCTGTGGGCCTTTCCATATTATCTCAGCCTTAGTTATAAAAAAATAATGAATTTGATTATTATCAGTAACCAAAGGTTGCTGGTGGAGGAAGGGAGACTCGCTGTGTTTTCTTGCGTGATGTGTCATTCGCACCGTGGGCTATGCTGGAACCAGAAGAACATGAACTGGACATCACTCTCCCATTCCGGGACCAATTCTTGAATGCCCTGGTCTCCTGGCCTCTTTGGTTACTCTGGTGACCTAGTTACTCAGTTCTGGGTAGCCCTGGAGATGACTCTCCTGGAGCGGGAGGGCTGCCTCTCCCACTCCTCCAGGTCGGGGGCCCTCAAGCTGGGCTACTTTGAATGAACACTTTTGTTAGAAGCAGCCCTGGGAGATTCATTTCTTTTCTTGTAACAAGATGTGTGGGTGGGAGATGAGGAAGTCCGGGCATTTATGATTCAGAGTGGTGAGACAGTCAAGGGGGGTTTAGGTGAGGACCCCACTGCATCATCTTCTCCCTAGATGTGACAGTCATCTCCTAGGGACCTAGGCCCTTTTCTTAACAGTAGCTGTGCTGCCTCTTCATTAGAAGTGGGAGAGGGGAGGTGGGACCAGGTGGCACTGGGAAAACTCTCAGCCACTCCTGGATCCTGCCTTGGATCCTGCCTGCCAAGCCATTCCTGGATCCTGACTCTGGGAGATGCTACTTACGGGAAGAAAGTGGGCTTTGCTTGTGCCTGTGACAAATTATGGGATCCCTTAAGCTCCCAACCAAGTCCAGCAGTGTACTTGCTTCCACTTGCTGAACACTTTTTGATTTGGGGGAACTTTTAACTCCGGTGTAACACAGGACTGCACAAAATAACAGTGAACAGCCCCATGAATTTTTACAAACTGAGCATTGCTGCATCACTAGCACCAAGTTCAGGAAACAGAACATTACCATTAGCCACAAAGCCCTCTTGAGTTGTTTCCCCCCAGGGCAGTAACTATTCTGGCTTCTAACAACAGAATAGTTTTGACTGTTTTCAGACTTCACACGTATCTAAATACAGTATGTACACTCTTTGTGTCTGACAATTTTACTTAGTATATGTTTGTGAGGTTCAACCACATTGTTTGTAGTTGAAGCTAGTTACTTTTCATTGCTGTCTAAACATTTCATTATGTGAAGATGCTACTGTTTATCCCCATTCTCCGCTGATGGACCTTTGGGTAGTTCCCAGTTTTTGACTGTTAGGAATAGTAAGTGCTGCTATGAATTGTCTTGTGTGTGTCTTTTGGTGAACATGTGTGCACATTTCTGTTGGGTAAATTTTTAGGAGTAGAATTGCTGGATCATAGGATATTCACAAATCCAGCTAGAGTACATTCTACTCAGCAGTTTTCCAAACTGGTTGTACAGATTTACACTTATACTGGCAGTGTACAAGAATGGCAGTTTCTCCACATCTTCGCAAACATTCGGTATTATGTGTTTTAAATTTTAAGCCGTCCTGGTGGGGGCGTGGGGGTGTCTCACTGTGGTTTTATTTCACCTTTCCCTAATGACAAATGAATTGAGGATCTTTTCAAATGTTTGTTGATTTTTTGAATATACTTTTTTTGTGAAGTGCCTGTTTAAATCTTTTGCCTTTTTCTTATTGATTAGTGAGAGTTCTTTTTATATTTGGATAGGAGTCCCTTGTGGGTTATACGCTTATTGTGAGTAACATTGCCCAGTCTGTGGTTTGCATTTTTACTCTCTTAATGATATAGCACCTATTTTTGGCTCTGGTCTAGTGACATACTTCTGACCTTGAGGTTGTAGTACTGCTAGTCTACTCCTGGGGTATCTGTGGCTGAGATATTTTCTTGGGCTCTGGCCTACCAGACCTGCCAACATGGTAAAATCTTTGAAGACAGAATCCAGGGCTGGTTCTGCTTGTTTTTCTCATAGTGAACTAAAGCTTTGTCCTCCCCGGGAATATTTTAATGACCCATTAACTAGGGGGAAACTGCAAGAGGACCTTTTGGATTTTACGGAGAGGGTTGAATTCATTATTATGTATCCCTTTTTAATACACAGTAGTGGGTCAAATCTTTACAGAGCAATGTAAGCAGAAGAGCGTAAATTCGATGAGTTTGGAAACATGCACAGTGTAAACCTGGAAGGAGAGCTGAGGCCTACCCACTTTTAAAGTCTCAGGCTGAGCCCTGCCTCTTCCAGGGAGATTTCCTGATTGCTGCTGTTCAGGAAGAGTCACTTTCCTCTTGGAGCATGAGTGAAATGTGGGTATAATTTTGAGCAATCCTTCTGGAAAGCAATTGGGAATTTTCATTTTAAAAATCTTTACAAAATATAAGGTGAAAATAGCAGAAAGTTAGTTTTAGTTATTTTAATCATTTTTTAGTTTTTTTTTTTTTTTGACAGGGTCTCACTCTGTCTCCCAGGCTGGAGTGCAGTGGTGTGATCATGGCTCACTTTAGCCTCTACTTTCCAGGCTCAAGCGATCTTCCCACCTCAGCCTTCTGAGTAGCTGGGACTACAGGTGTTTGCCACCACACCTGACTAGTTTTTAAATTTTTTGTAGAGAGAGAGGGGTCTCCCTATGTTTCCCAGGCTGTAACTCCTGGGCTCAAGTGATCCTTCAATCTCAGCCTTCTGAGTAGCTGGGACTACAGGCATGCACCACTACCATGACTGAGTAATTTTTAATTTTTTTTGTAGAGACAGGGTCTAGTCATGTTGCCCAGGCTGATCTGGAACTCCTTGGGCTCAAGTGGTCCTCCCACCTCGGTCTCCCAAAGAGCTGGGATTACAGATGTGGGCCACTATGCTTGGCCTATTTTTCAGTGTTTTAAACCCGTTTGTATTTTTCTTTTTAAAGAGGTGTTATCTTAACAAATTTGAGGAGTTATGGAGAAAATTAAAAAGAAAAGGTATTATCTGTTTTCATCTTTGATCTATTGAGATCTTAGGAACCCTTTGTCATTTTATTTTGTGCTGCAAATATTTCTACGATTCTCCCATTTGTCATTTCAAAACGTTCATTTTGTAGTTGAAGACACTTGATGACAATGTACGAAGGGGCCACTCAAACACAGGGGGTGGAGATGGGGTGTTTGATTCTCAGCTGGGACTGGTCAAGAGCAATGTCAGGGCCCTAACCTCCCTTGCGGCTGGCCCAAGGCAGTGGGGATTCCATAGGACGAAAGCCTGTCCCACTCTAGCCTTATAGAGTATGAAGAGTCTGTAAGTAGCTGGCTTTAGAGACTGGGGAAACCTGGGGGACTGCCTTCCTTGAAGTTTCCATCCTGGGCCCCAGGCGGGCAAAGATGGAATGGAGGAGGGAGTGCCACTGGCTACTCCCAGGGCAGAAGGAAATTGAGAGCAGATAAATCAACAGAAAGAGGTGAGGAAGAGGTGCCTGGAGTTTGGGCTGGGGAGCTGGGGGGACTTGGGGAGGATCCAGAAGAAAGGAGAACATCAGCCAGGCAGGAAATCTGATGGGCAGACTCAGGCTTTGGAGTAGGGCTGCAACCTACCGCATAGAATTGTTTAATCTCCCTGAACCTCAGTGTTCTCATTTGTAAAATGGGATAATACTTGTACTTTGTCAAAAGATTGTTTGTGAGAACTAAAGAAGTTAATATTGTAAAATATAGCCTCAGATTCTTTGCAACTCTTCTGATTGAGAGGTAGGGTTTATGTCCTCCCCCTTTGAATCCAGCAATTTTGCTACTGCCTCAACCAATAGAATACTAAGGAAGTGGCACCATAAGACTGTAAGCTCTAGGTCAGAAAAAGCCACTTACCTTCTTTTCTGTTTGCTGGAACATTTGCTCTTGGATCCCTGAGCTACTGTGTGAGAGACTGGCTCCTTGGAGGCCACCATGTTGTGAGGAAGCTCAAGCCACAGAAGGAGGTCACAGGTAGGACACTCTGACGGACAGTTCTAGCTGAGCCAGCCTTCTAGTCATTCCAGTGCAGGTGCCAGATGTGTGAGTGATGAAGCTTCCAGATGATTCCAGCACCTAGCTGTTCCAGGGTTTTTTTTTTTTTTTTTTTTTTTTTGTTTGTTTGTTTTTTGAGACGGAGCGCCCGCCATCTCTCCCGGCTAGTTTTTTGTATTTTTTAGTAGAGACGGGGTTTCACCGTGTTAGCCAGGACGGTATCGATCTCCTGACCTCGTGATCCGCCTGTCTCGGCCTCCCAAAGTGCTGGGATTACAGGCTTGAGCCACCGCGCCCGGCTTTTTTTTTTTTTTTACAAGTCTTCTTTTGCTGTGTCTCCCAGGCTGGAGTGCAGTGGTGTGATCGCAGCTCACTACAACTTTCGCCCCCCAAGTTTAAGCAATTCTCCTGTCTTAGCCTCCCGAGTAGCTGGGATTACAGGCACACGTGGCCACACCCAGCTAATTTTAGAGACGGGGTTTCACCATATTGGCCAGGCTGGTCTTGAATTCCTGACCCCAGGTGATCCACCTGCCTCAGCCTCCTAAAGTGCTGGGATTACAGGCGTGAGCCACTTCGCCCCGCTGGTTGATCCAGCTTTCATAGCTGAGGCCCCAGGCTTCGTAGAGCAGAGACAACTCATCCCTGTTGTGTCCTCTCCAAATTTCCAACCCTCAGAATCAGTGAGCATAATGAAATGTTTGTTTTCATACCACTGAGTTCTGGGATTTTTTGTTATGCAGCAATTAGATAACCAGAACGTGGTCCAAGTAGAACAGGTTAGTGTACTGCTTGCCCAGTAGTAGGTGCTCAAGAAACAGCACCTGTTGGTAGCATTTTGGTAACGGGGTATTCCAGTGTAGAGAACAAAGGGCTGTTAAGGAGGAAAAGACAGAGAGTCCTGCTCTAGGCAAGCTGATCCTGGACAATCTCCAGCCTTCCACCTGGACAGTGTCTTTATCTTGGCTCCAATTTTAGCTCCCCTCCCACTTCTTCCAGAATTTGAAACCCCAAATAGCCACAAAAAGAGGTAGTCGGCAGGCCTTAGAATTTCCTTTGTGTACCCCTTTTCCCCTTTTAAAAAGTTCTGGAGTGGCATTGGCAAGGATTGTAGCCTGGAGTTGAGCTTGGGGAATGTGGGGGTGGAGAGCAGAGGAAGTGTTAGAAAGCATTTTGTTGCTGCAACTATGAAACCACAATAATACAGTAGCCATAATGAAAATCAGGCAGAATAAGTCACCCCTGCTTCTATGCGCTGCTTTTCAGTTTGTTAAGTGCCTTCTTTCACATGGCCTAGTCTTCAGGCATTTGAAGGTGGAGAAAACATTCTTAGCACACTTCTTGGCGGGTGGCAAGTGTCCAAAAATGCTCGCTGATTGGTAAGTATGGAACACATTGAGCAGTGACTTTACAGCAAGTCCCTCTGTGTGTGCACTGCCTCCTGCATGGGGAGTTTGTTTCTGTGATTGTGCGTGAGTCAGGCTTTCAGTTGGCCCCGTTCAAGTCCCCTGCTTGTTTCTCCTTCTGCAGGGCCTCAGGAGGAGATGCAGTCAGGAGGCAACTAAGGGACATGGCATCTGGGGGTCTGGGCCCGCAGAAAGGAAAGCCTTAGACTTGGCAAACACTACATAATTTTAAGCTGCAGCAGTACCGTCCTTTTACTTTTCTCTGGAGATGGTGTCCTGGCCCCAGCACATCCTCAGGAGTTCGTGGAGGGTGCCTGGGACTGTGTGCAGGGTTTCTATGGTGACTGCTGTCCTCTGTCCTCTGGAAAGTGGCAGGCAGTGCAACACGACAGGACAGATTTTCCACAACTGCAGAACATCTGGACAGGCTGTTAATGCTGCTGCACGCCACACCTCCCTGGGGCTGGTCTTGGCTCTCCTGAACCTCACCTTGACTTTTCTCCGTAGTGGGGTGCCCATGACAAAGGTTCACCTGCCCACTTTTTTTCTGCTTCTCTTGCCTTTGCTGCTGGTGGGGCTTCTCCTAGGAAAGCGGAAGAGAGAGGGGGTGGTTATTAGTCCATCTTCACACTGCTATAAAGAATTACCTGAGACTGGGTAATTTATAAAGGAAAGAGGTTTAATTGACTCACAGTTCCACAGGGCTGGGGAGGCCTCAGGAAACTTACGATAATGGCAGAAAGTGAAGGGGAAGCAAGGCACGTCTTACATGGTGGCAAGAGGAAGCGAGAGAGTGGGGAAGTGCCACACGTTTAAACCATCACATCTCGTGGGGAACCCCCTCACTGTCATGAGAACAGCATGGGGGAAACTACCCCATGATCCAATCACATCCCACCCGGTCCCTCCCTCGACATGTGGGGATTACAATTCAATTGAGATTTGAGTGGGGACACAGAGCCAATATTTTGGAAAATTGGAGCCAATTTCCTGCCTCTCATATTAGAGGGAGACAGAAAGAGAAAGAGAGATCGAGAGAGAAAAATAGAGGGATTGAGAGAGGGGAAACAGAAGAGGGGGCGAGTGTGAGAGAGAGAGACAGAGAGAGAAATGGGGGAGGAGATTGAGAGAAGAGACAGTTGACAGAGGAGAGATAGAGAGATAGAAGCGGGGGAGAGAGAGAGAGAGAGATGACCTTCAAGGGCAAGGAGGGTTTACAAGTCTGAGGGAATGTGCCCAGCCTGGCCTGGGAGGGAGGGGTTCTGGGTGTGGGGAGAAGGAAAATGTCTCTCTGTCTGTCATCCACATGGGGACTGACAGTGCCCAGGTGTTAGGGAAGGAGAATGGGCACCAGCTTTTTAAAGGACGTTCAGCTTTGATGGAAACGTTCATTTGCATGTTTAACTATGGGGAGAGTGCCTTTCTGTTAACCGGCTAAGGGTGGCTGAGTGGGGTGAGTGGGTGGTAAGTCATTCTGTGTCAGAGTCCTGTGAAGCAGCGGAAAGAGCACCCGGGGAGGAGTCCAGTGGATAACCTGCCTCTCCTGAGCTGTGTGTGCCAACCAGCCCCTTCCTTCAGTTGTGAAAATGGGAGTGGAGAGTTGTTGATCAAAAGGTACAAAGGTCCAGACACAGAGGAGGAGTAGGTTTTGACATAATTGCACAGCAGGGAGCTGTAGTCAATAATAATGTATTATACACTTCAGAATGACTAACTGCAGATTTCAAATGTCTCACCATAAAAAAATCAGGTAAGCAAGGTGATGGATATATTGATTAGCTTGAGTTAGGAGTTCCATACCACATACATATATTGAAACATTGCCTTGTACCTATAAATATATACATTTATGATTTGTCAATTAAAAATAATATCAGCGGGGCATGATAGTTCATACCTGTAATCCCAGTAATTTGGGAGGTCAAGGAGAGAGGATTGCTTGAGGCCGGGAGTTCCAGACCAGCCTGAAAAACACAGTGACACCCATTCTCTACAAAAAATTAAAAAATCTGGCCAGACTCCTGCTTGAACCCAGGAGTTGAGACTGCAGTGAGCCATGATTGCACCATTGCACTCCAGCCTGGACAACAGGACTAGACTTTATCTCTTTAAAAAAAAAAAAAAGTACTTTCTTCCTTTTTTTTTTTTTTAAAGGCTAGTCAAGTGAAGCAGTGGGAAAGGAGAAGGAATAAAGAAACCTGTAACTGATTGTGACCAATTAGTTGTAAACACCATTGCGCTCGGACCACCAGTGGGGCAGGGGGAGCTCAGAGTGTTTGGATTTCTTGTCTTCTCCCAGGCTTTGTCAGCAGGATTTGAGCTGGAATCAGATTCTAGCCAGGAATCCTCAGCACTGGGAAAAAGACTAGAAGAGAATGATAACCCGTGGTATCTCAATTGGGCTGAAGAATCACCTGGAATTCTTGTTCAATGCAGAGTCTTGGGCTCCCTTCAGAAATTCTTATTTAGTAGGGCTCAGGAGTCTGCATTAAAAAAAAAAAAGCTTAAAAAAATTAAAAAGTATATATAGTAGAGACAGGGTTTCACTATGTTGCCCAGTTGGTCTCAAACGGCTGGCCTCAAGCGATCCTCCCGCCTCAGCTTCCCAAAGTGCTGGGATTATAGGCATGAGCCACAACGCCTGGCCCTGGAGCCTGCATTTTGAAATAAACATGCCAGGCTATTTTGATGGCACTGGTTTTCGGATCTGCGCTTTGACAGACAGACTTAAACCTTCAGTGTGAGTATTTGAGAGCACCATCCTGCTCTCCTGAGATGACAGACTCCTCCGGGAGGCAGCCAGAGCTTCCTGTTTCTACATGGGGAAACCAAGCCAGGCAGCCCTCCGGAGACTTGCTGTGGGGTGCCTTGGCAGGCTAACGAAGACCCACAGCCAGAGGGCCAGCCCTGGAGGATGGGGAGGACCACAGATTTAAAGAAATGCAAACTCTCTTTTTGGCTGATAAATCTAATGCTGTTTCCTCATGGCCACAGATAGATTTTGCTTTGCATCTCATATTCTTGCTCCTTATTTTTAAACATTAAAAGTTTTTATTGTTTTATAAGATTCTATAAGTAAGGAATAAATTCTCATTGTAAACATTTCAAATTCCTTAGAAATCACTCTATTGCCCTAGTCTCACGTCTCTCCTCAGAAATAACCCTTGTTATCTGTTAGATGTGTGTCTTTCTAGATGTGTGCTATTCAATAATATGTGTGGTTGTTGAGCCCCTGAAATGAGGCTGAAATGAATTGAGATCACTGGAAGCATAATTTTGAGAATTTAGTATAAAAAAGGTTAAATAGTTCATTAATTTTTTATATTAATTTTCATAATATTTTGGATACATTGGGTTACATAAAATAAATTTCACTTTGTAAAAATATGGATACCAGAAAATTTAAAATTATATACGTGGCTCACATTATATTTCTTTCTTTGTTTTTGTTCTTAAGACTGGGTCTCACTCTGTGGTCACCCAGGCTGGAGTGCAGTGGCGCGATCACAGCTCGCTACAGCCTTGAACTCCGGGGCTCAAGCAATCTTCCCGCCTCAGCCTCCCGAGTAGCTGAGACTACAGGCTCATGCCATTGCACCGCACTAATTAAAACATTTTTGTTTTGGTAGAGATAGGGTCTCGACTTGTTGCCCAGACTGCCCTCAAACTCCTGGCCTCAGGTAATCCTCCTGCTTCTGCCTCCTGAAGTATAACAATTACAGGCCTAAGCCACTGTGCCCAGCCACTTTCTATTTCTATTAGACTGTGTTGTCCTAGACATTTTCCTATGCATGTATATGCATACATATGCACCTCTACATGTATAATTACAAAGAAAAGATAACAGGGATCATTCATTTTGCATTGACCTACAGTTTGCTTTTTTTTCTTACCAATCTGTTTCAGAGATCTTTCTACATCAGGACATATAGATCCGCTTTTTCCTTTTAAAAGGATGCATAGTATTCCATACTGACAAGCCATGGTTTATTCAACCATTTCCTATTGTTGACTTGTTTTTTTTTTTTTGAGATGGAGTCTCGCTCTGTTGCCTAGGCTGGAGTGCAGTGGCGCCATCTCGTCTCACTGCAAGCTCCTCCTCCCGGGTTCAGGCCATTCTCCTGCCTCAGCCTCCCGAGTAGCTGGGACTACAGGCGCCTGCTACCACGCCCGGCCAATCTTTTGTATTTTTGGTAGAGATGGGGTTTCACCGTGTTAGCCAGGATGGTCTCGATCTCCTGACCTCGTGATCCGCCTGCCTCAGCCTCCCAAAGTGCTGGGATTACAGGCACGAGCCACCGTGGCCGGCCCATTTGACTTGTTTCACTGGCTTCCCTGTTACTAACCAATGAACATCGTTGCTTTTTGGCTTGTTTTTAATCCCACATCTCTTGGCATGCAGAACTATTTGAGGTTTCTCAGATTCTTCCTGAAAAGCGTAGGTGGTGATGTAGTGAAATGTGGGGTAACTGTATGGTTTATTGTCCACGTGGGAGCTTTGAGAGTGAAAGACAATGATATCAGTAATGATTCCAGGACATGAGGAGGTACAGACTCAGACTATCCTGTGCAGATTCAGACATTTGGTCACTAGGGCCGGAGAAAGGCTCCCAATGTGTGTTTTAACAGGAGATGCTTCACAAGATGAGGATGGGAAGTCAGTCCAAGACTGTCTCAAACAAATGCTGGACTCCAGCCTCCAGCTTCACCCCTTCCTTCTGTCTGGTAACTGTTGGGCATTAGGGCAGCCCCCTGAGGCGGGGGAGGGGACAGGGTGAGAAATGAATATCTCCAAAGAGAAAGGCTCAGTGAATGAGGAGTCCTACCCCATAGGAGCTCTTTGTAGAGCTCTTTGTAGAGTAGATGCTGGACAAGTCAGCGGAGGGTTTGCAGAGGTTGATTTCATTCTTGACCACTCGTGGCTAACTCAGGGACAATCCGAGCGGCTGTGACCTTGAGGGGAAAGACCCCAGATATTGTTACCGGCTCCTTCGGGAAATCTCCACTCTCTTCCCGCCCTCCTTTCTGTGACTAATTTCTGAAATCTCTGTAACCGAGAAGGCATTGGATGAGGTTTCCCACTCTGGGAGGGCCCTGGGTGCCAGACTGGGGCAAGGGGGGGCTGAGGCTCCTGTGCAGTCACATGCCATCCCTCAAGAGCAAGAGTGCAGGCCTCCAGATTGGGTGGCAGCAGCTGGTGGGGTATTGGGATAACCTCACCGATGACTGGGTAGATAGGCTCTCTTGTGTTAGCAGAGTCCAGAAAACAGTGTGCTCCCTGAAGAAAAGGCCACGGTCACTGTCTTATGGGCTCTGCCTGGCTCTGACAGTTCTCAGCTGCTCCATAAATCTTCCATCAGTTCCATCTGGCCAAAAAGATGTCATCACCATTTTTCTCCTAGCGACAAAAAGTAAAAGGTCATTAATGAAAGTGCTCCTCTCTGCCTGTTCAAACCAAAGAAGATGATTTCCAGTTTTTCAGTGGAAGGGGAAGTGAGTGTTGAGGTTGGGTTGTTTATGTTATAGTAATAGTTTATATTTATATGTTGTACATGAGTATAAGGAGGATGATTATGTTTTGGGTATTATTGAACACTCTGGGCACACACAGACTTCATACACAGAACATTACAATCTGAAAGTTAAAAGGAACATTAGTGCTCATCCAGTTGTTTTTTAATTTTTTGCTTTAAAGCAGTGGAACCCTCATAGCAAATGATATGTTTATGCAAAATCCCAATACATCAAACAGAAGGACTGAGCGTAGCGGAGGCCTGGCACTCGGGGCTTTCAATACCAGCTCCCACTGACCTCATGGTGGCTCCTGTTTGGAAACTGTTCTGTTTAAATTCTCTATCCAGTCCCTAAATCCTCATGGTAGCATCCCCAGCAATTGATTGTTACGGCCTTGCCTCTTCCTCTCACACCCCCAGTGCCTTGGAAAGCAGCCTCTACTGTGCTAAGATAGAGCCACTGGTCAGAAAGACTTACTTGATCATTTATCAGTTTTTATATATTTTGAGATGGGGCCTTGCTCTGGTGCCTAGGCTGGAGTGCAGTGGCGCAATCTTGGCTCACTAAAGCCTCCACCTCCTGGGCTCAAGTGATCTTCCCACCTGAGCCTCCCAAGTAGCTGGGGCCACAGGTGTGAGCCACCATACCTGGCTAATTTTTTAAAACATTTTATGTAGAGATGAGGTCTTTTAATTTTTATACAGATGAAGTCTTGCTATGTTGCCCAGGCTGGCCTTGAATTCCTGGCATCAAGCGATCCTCCCACTTTGGCCTCCTAAAGTGCTGGGATTACAGGTGTAAGCCACCAAGCCTGGCCTAAAGAGAGCATTTTATCCTCAGGTGAATGGCAGAGACCCATGGAGAGGTAGGGGATAGGAGGGGAGGGATGTTTGGCCTCCACCAACTTTCAAGCTAGAGACCTGGGCATGGAGAGGTTTCTGATCTGGTTGCTTACCTTAGGCCGGTGGCTTCCAAACTTGATTGAGTGTCAGGATCTTCTGGGGAGCTTGCTAACTCACAGATTGCTGGGCCCCACCCCACACTTCTGATTTGGTGCCTTAGAATTTTCTTTTCCTCTCTCTCTCTCTCTCTTTTTTTTTTTGAGACAGAGTTTCGCTCCCGTTACCCAGGCTGGAGTACAATGGCGTGATCTCAGCTCACTGCAACCTCTGCCTCCTGGGTTCAAGCGATTCTCCTGCCTCAGCCTCCTGAGTAGCTGGGATTACAGGTGCATGCCACCATGCCCTGCCAATTTTTGTATTTTTAGTGGGGGAGGGGTTTCGCTATGTTGCCCAGGCTGGTCTCGAACTCCTGACCTCAGGTGATTCACCCACCTCAGCCTCCCAAGGATTTACATTTCTAATAAGTTCTCAGGGGATATTCATACTGCAGGTCTGAGGACCGCACTTTGAGAACCACTGGCATAGAGCAGTCCCCTGAGCTATGGAGCTAAAGTGGAAATACAGTTAATCTTACTTCTTGCAGTAGATAATGGTTTAATAGCCACGGATTTTTCCGATCCCACTGTTTACCCCCTGTGCAATGTGACTTTTCTCCTCCTCCCCAGCAGAGGTGGAGTCTAGATCTCTACTCCTTGAATTTGGGCGGATCTTGTTTCTTTCTCTTTTTTTCTTTTTTTTTTTTTGAGATAGGATCTGGCTCTGTTGCCCAGGCTGGAGTACAATGGTGCAGTCATGGCTCACTGCAGCCTCAGCCTCCCAAGTAGCTGTGACTGCAGGCATGCGCCATCACATCTGGCTCATTTAAAAAATTTTTTGTAGAAACGGGGTCTCACTATGTTGCTCAGGCTAGTCTTGAACTCCTGACCTTCAGCTATCCTCCTGCCTTGGCCTCCTAAAGTGCTGAAATTACAGGCACAAGCCACTGCATCCAGCCTGGGCTAATCTTGTGACTTGCTTTGGTCAATAGAATGTCATGGAAACAGGTCAGGCGTGGTGGCTCATGCCTGTAATCCAGCACTTTGGGAGACTGAAGCAGGTGGATTGCTTGAGCCCAGCACTCAAGGCCTCTTGGAGTTCAAGACCAACCTGGAGTTCGAGACCAGCCTGGGCAACATGGCAAAACCCCGACTCTACAAAAAACACAAAAAGTTAGCCGGGTGTGGTGGTACACACCGTAGTCCCAGCTACTTGAGTGGCTGTGGTGGGAGGATCGCTTGAGCCTGGGAGGTTGAGGCTGCAGTGAGCCGTGACTATGCCACTGCACTCCAGCCTGGGCGACAGAGCAAGGCTCTGTCTCAAAAAAAAAAAAAAAGAGAGAATGTGATGGAAACAACATTGGGTGAGTTCCAGAGCCCAGATCTCAAGAGGCCTTGCAGCTTCCACCTTCACTCATTTGGAATTCTGCCCTGAGACCATGTTGCAGCAAAGTTAGTCTAGCCTCCTGGAGGATGAGAGACTACATGGAAGAGAATTGAGACCCCCAGCCAACTGCCAGCACCACCTGCCAGACTCATGAGTGAGGGCATCTTGAATTTTCCATCCCAGTTGACTTTCTAGCTCAGATTTCTCAACCTCACACTATTGACATTTAGGGCCAGATAACTGTTTGTTGTGCAGGCTCTCCTGCGTAAGTTTTGCAGCATCCCTGGCCTCTACCCACCAGGTACCAGCAGCACCTACCAACAGAGTCCCCAGTCATCCCTGGTGGAGAACCACTGCTCCAGCTGAATGCAGCTGAATAAATGAGTTCGTGGGGGAACCAGCTGAGGACTACCCAGCCAACTCAGAAAATGATGAGCCACAATCAACTACTGTTGTTTTCAGCCAGTAAGTCTTGGGTTATGCAGAGGTAAACAAGGGACTTCTCCTCTAGCCATTTCTTTCAGAGTTCTTCTTCCTGCTCTAGCATCACAAACTAAGAACACTAGCTGCTTCTTTGGTCCACTTTTATATTTACCATTTGACCTTCCTGTGAAATAGTTGAACAGACATTTAAATATCTATCCTCTCAGCAGAGAAAAATGAGGAGCAAGACCTTAAATGATTGCCACATAGCTACTCAGAAAAGCCAGCCTTTCTGATTCCTAGCCCAGTGCAACTCAGATCCTGAAGTCAGGCTGCCTGGGTATGAATCTTACTCTGCTACTTACGACAAACATGATCTTGGGCAAGTCACTTCATGTATTTGATCCTCTGTTTCCTCATCTACAAAACAAGGAAAGTAATATCACTTCATGGGATTTGTTATGAGGTTTTAATGAGATGGACAATGGATCAGCAAATTGTTTTTTGGTGAAGGGGTACATAGTAAATATTTTAGGCTCGGTAGACCCTGTGGTTTCTGTCACGATTACTCAACTCTGCTGTTGTAGGTGAAAGTAGTCACAGACAATATGTATTCAAATGGGTATGGCTGTGTTCTAATAAGACTTGATTTACAAAATCAGGTGGTAGGCTAGATTTGGGCCATGGAGTGTAATTTGTTGCCCCAGTGAGAGAGCACGGAAAGATCTTGGCCATTGCCCAGTGCCAGAGAAGCATTTGATAAGTGATAGCCACTGTTGACATCATACTATTATTATTACTTTATTGTCTTAGCAGTCTTGTTCTTCTGCTTTCCTTTTTTTGGAGACAGGGTCTGTGTCACCCAGGCTGGAGTGTAGTGGCACAACCATGGCTCACTGCAGCCTGGACCTCCCGGGTTCAAGTGATCCTCCTACCTCAGTCTCCCAAGTAGGTGGGACTAAGTGCCACCATGACCAGCTAATTTTCATTTCTGTACTTCCTCTCTCAGCATTGCTATTTGGTTCCATCTACTGGAGTGTGAGAAAAAATTCAATTCCACTGTGGCCAACTGTGGTAGCCAGCTTCCAAGATGGCCCTCGGTGATTCTCAATTCCTGATATTCTGGAAGGATAGGAGGCCACATGGAGAACTGAGGCTCCTACCTCCCTCCCACAGTGAGTAGGACTGACCTGGTAACCAATAGAGTATTGTAGAAATGACTGTGTATGACCTCTGACAGTAGATCATAAATGATATCGTGGTTTCCTTCTTGCCCTCTTTTGGATCACTCACTCTGGGGGAAACTAGTTGCCAAGTTGTGAGGATGCTCAAGCAGCCCCATGGAGAAGACTATATGGCAAGTAACTAAGACCTCCTGCCAACAGCCAGCATAAACTGGCCAACCATATTAACAATCTGGAAATGAATCTTCCAGCCCCAGTAAACCCTTCAAGTGATTGCAACAGAGCCAACATCTTGACTCTAATCTCATGAGACAGCTGAAGTCAGAATGATCCAGCTAAGCTGTTTCTGTATTCCTGACCCATAGAAACTGTATGAGATTATAAATGTTTCTTGTTTTCTTTCTGCTGCCAAGATTTGGGGTAATTTGTAATGCAGCAGTAGATAACTAACACACAAACTCTCATAATTGCTCTATAGTGGCTAATGTCTGCTTGGCTTATGTAAGAACACGAATTTGCTCTCAGGCAAGAGTTTTCTGATCACTTAACACCTTGAGTAGTAGAATAATTGGCAGAGCCATGATCAGTTGGCCACTGCTGCTAAATGTTTTTGAAGATCCCCTAGCCTCAAGTGATCTGACTCCTACATGACCATCCGGTCACATCTCTCAGAAACTCTCATGCAACCTGCATTTTAGAACACTAAATTATTAATACTGTGTTACTAATTGTAAGTGTATCAACATTAGAGACAATAAAACTACTATTAGTTGCATACCAAAAATGTGCTCTGCCCATTCTCATTTAATTTTCAGGACTTCGCTATGAAGAAAATACTAGTATTAGCTCCATTGTACTTAGATCAGGAAACTGTTTTTAGAAGAATTTTAGAGCTAGGGGCTGAGTGAGGACTGGAGTGTTCCTGACTTCAGAATCTCAGCTTCTTAGATACTCTTTGCTTTTTATTGCCCCCATCTTTGCCCATACTGTTCCTTCTTCCTCGTGTTCCCTTCCCCCTTCTCTAGCAGGTGAATACCTACTTCTATTTCTTTCTTTTTTCTTTCTTTTTTTTTTTTTAAATAGAAATGGGGTCTGGGTTCTCACTATGTCGCCCAGGCTGGTTTGAAACTCTTGGACTCAAGTGATCCTTCTGCCTTGTTCTCCCAAAATGTTGGGATTACAGGTGTGAGCCGCTGCGCCCAGCCCCTACTTCTATTTCAAGAGCCAGCTGAACTGTCATCTCCCCTGTGCCACCTTTCCTGACATTCTTAGCCAGTTAACAAATATTTATCAAGAGTCTACTAAGTGACAGTTCCACAGGCTGGGAATGCAGCAGGGAAAGTAAAACAAAAATCAAAAGAATAGCAAAGTCCCCACATTTAAGAAGTTAACATTCTGGTGGAAGAAAATGAATACATTCAAACAGATAAATAAGATAATTGTAAGCCATGCTGATGGATTGGTTTTGGGGGATAAAAAGGAAAAAGAAGGATTGAGGATAACCTCTCAGTGCCTAAGAATCTGGCTTAGACAACTAGCATCATTTCCTGGGATGGGGAAGACTTGAAAATCTGTGTGTGTGTGTGTGTGTGCGTGCGCATGTGTGTTGTGTGTGTGTGTGTGTGCGCGTGTGAAGGGAAGGGTAATTGGCAGGAACTCAATAGCTGTCTTATAGATGAGGCCAGGTGGGGTGGCTTGCACCTGTAATCCCAGCACTTTGCAAGATTGGTACAGGTGGATTGCTTGAGCCCAGAAGTTTGAAATCAGCCTTAGCAACATAGGGAGACCCTGTCTCTATTTCTACTATATATATGTCTTATAAATGAGTTAAGTTTTAGATTTTTGTAGACATCCATGTTTTTAACAGGCAGTTGTTTTCTGAGTCTGGAGTGTAGTGGATAGATCTGGGTTGGAGATATGAATTTGGAAACCATCAGTGTATAGATGGTGTTTAAAGCCGTGGCAATGAATGACAGTAAGTAGAGGGAGTACAGAGAAGGAGAAGAACGTCCAGGACTAGTGTTATCCTTGGTCAGGTTAGCTTCCCCTCTTCCTAACTCCATCATACTGTGCTTTGATACTTTTTGAAATGGTTTGTTCCTCAGTAGACTGGGACCGTCTTGGGGGCCACGTGCTCATTGCAATGCCTGATCCATGGTAGGTGCTTCCTAAATGTTAACTGGTGTCACGTGATCATCTGATCAAATGAGGAACTCCTGTTATCCCGGAGCTTAGGTTGGCCATGATCAAGTTCGTGCCTTTGGCCATGTGGGATACATCTTATGCTCCAGCTCCAAGGCAGTCATGTTTCTGATGCTCCACTGCAGGAATCACCCTGATATGCGGGCTCTCAGGAGGTGAGGTGTCCAGGGCAGTGAGCTATGCCTTATAGGGACTGTGATTGAATTTTCCAGACCAGGACAGATGGGGCAAGCCCAAGAAGGAAGAACCATTTAGGAAAGTGAGATGTAATAAATGAAACCGTTCTCCCTAAAAACATAAATATGGGTAATATAACAATGGTTCAGCAAATAATTAGAGAAGTATAAGAAATAAGAAATGGAAGGGGACCCAAACTTATCAATGATGATTATTTGAGGGATGCCAGAGTCTCAGGAAGGAAGAGGAAAAATGAGGGGGCAGGGATTTAATTTTGTTTAGCAGCTGTTAAAATGCCAGGTGCATATATATATGTATATATGTATGTATGTGTGTATATATATATATTTTTTTGAGATGGAGTCTCGCTCTGTCACCCAGGCTGGAGTGCAGTGGCTGGATCTCAGCTCACTGCAAGCTCCGC
>NW_012103299.1:644513-645840 GCF_000951045.1 Mandrillus leucophaeus | reverse complement strand
GGCTCAAGTGATCCTCCTGACTCAGCCTCCCGTGTAGTTGGGACTACAGGTGTGTGACACCACTCCTGGTTTATTATTTTACATTTATTGAGAAGAA
Source organism: Mandrillus leucophaeus (assembly GCF_000951045.1). Taxonomy (NCBI): domain Eukaryota; kingdom Metazoa; phylum Chordata; class Mammalia; order Primates; family Cercopithecidae; genus Mandrillus; species Mandrillus leucophaeus. Next base: position 645,743 of record NW_012103299.1, on the reverse strand, counting down.
AGGCAGGTTAATTTTATTATTTACTTCGAATCGATTAATAACCCTCAATTCTAACTATGCTGGGCAAAGTAACAGAGAGGGCTTGACAATATCCCTCTTCATTATGTATTCCAAGACATTTCGTGGTTTTTTTTTTTTCCCCATTTGTCTGATTCAGGATTTACTTATTCTGCAGCATTCCCAGTTGTGCTCAGCGGAATGGAGGTCAGTCTGAATTACGTACTTTGCTACTACTGATAATGGGAGTTCACCCTTCCAGGTTTTATTAATTCTAGTCTCAGCACGGTAACTAATTACTTCTACGACCTTGGGTTGAGGCTGGGCACAGTGACTCACCCCTGTAATCCCAGCACTTTGGGAGGCCGAGGCAGGCGGGTCACTTGAGGTCAGGAGTTTGAGACCAGCCTGGTCAACATGGCGAAATCCCGTCTCTACTAAAAATACAAAAATTAGCCGGGTGTGGTGGCAGGTGCCTGTAATTCCGGCTATTTGGGAAGCTGAGGCAGGGAGAAGTGCTTGAACCTGGGAGGTGGAGGTTGCAGTGAGCCGAGATGGCGCCACTGCACTCCAGCCGGGCAACAGAGTGAGACTCTATCTCAAAAAAAAAAAAAAAAAAAAAAAAAAAAAAACCAACCTTGGGTCACATATGCTTTTCTTTCTTCATTAGTCAAATGAGAGTGGTAACACTGGGCTTACCTGCCTCCTGGATTATTGCAGGAGCAAATGGGATAAGCTACATGGAAACATGGAATCCAGTGTAAATGTGAGGTGCTAAAGCCCAGATCCTGCACCTCAGATTTCCAGGGGCATCTGAGCCCTGTTGGAAGGAGGGCCCGTGCTGACTCCCAGCCCCAGGGTGCAGGTGCTCAGAGCACTTTGCATCAGGTGGTCTCTTTTGTTGCTTTTTAAACATCGGGCAGGTTGATGGTACATCGTTCTGCGAGTCAAATCTTGAATCTGGATGATCAGGTGAGTTTTTATTGTACTTTTTCTCACTTCTTTTCCCACATAATTGCATTTCAGGAAGCTTCCCTGGGTTATTTCTTTTGTTTTTGCGTCTAATAACTTTCCGTGAGCAGATCCCACAGTGTGCAGCAGTGAGAGTCCCTGGACTCGGCTAAAAGAAAACCTCCACTTTGGGAGGCCGAGGCAGGTGGATCACGAGGTCAGGAGATTGAGACCATCCTGGCTAACACGGTGAAACCCCGACTCTACTAAAAATACAAAAAA
>NW_012103299.1:643373-644463 GCF_000951045.1 Mandrillus leucophaeus | reverse complement strand
TTTTTTTTTTGTATTTTTTAGTAGAGACAGGGTTTCACCGGGTTAACCAGGATAGTCTCGATCTCCTGACCTTCGTGATCCGCCCGTCTTGGCCTCCCAAAGTGCTGGGATTACAGGCTTGAGCCACCGCGCCCGGCCTATATTTTTTGACTAAATTTTACTATATGTGTTTTACAGAGAGAAAGCAGATGTGTAGATGTGTAGTATCAAACAGCTAGTACTTGAATTCAGGTTTGTCCAGCTCTAAAAGTCATCAAGAAATAAAAGCTTGGGTGACAGCATTGACAAGAATTGAATCTGGAATCAGGAAGTTACTGTGTTTTGGATATTGTATTTGAAAAATTGCTTGCAGAATTAATTTTAGGCTTCGGATGATGATATTTTCCTCCTAAGAAGATTTATGTTTGCCTCTGTTAGGCGCCTGGGGCACCAACAATTTAGGTTTCCTGAAATCTAATTTTGGGGCTTTAGAATACCTGCAGTGGAGCTGTGGTCTCTGCAAGGGCCTGTCTGCTTCTGGGTCACACTTACTTGTAGGGAGCTTCCCTTTGGAATCCCAGTTCAAGATGAATCCCATGCCCACTCTCAGCCTCAGATTGGGTCCCTGCCCCTTTAGCCCTGCGAGGCTCTTGAAAGTCCACCCAGCCTCTTGGCCAGCCATGGTAGAATTGACACACGCTGCAGGGCCCGGGGAGCTCAAAGGACAGACTCCCTTCTCATGGCCTCCTCCTTCCTTTGAGTCCTGGCTGGTTATTCTTCTCTATTTTGTAGCTCTCTGGTGTCTTTAAGCAGTTTGGTGCTTTTTTTTTTTTTTTTTTAATCATTATCAACTTTATTAAACGCATACAACAAATGCTTATAAACAGTAGCAAGACAAGCTGATAATTTTTTTCGTTTCATCTGACCGACAAAATTCTCACAAAGAAACCACTTCTAAAAAAAGTCTATATAGATTTTTCTTTCAGTTTTTTTTACCTTTGTGTGCTTTAGTGACAAGTCCTTATACCTGAGACAAAGTGATAATCATTTAGGAATCACCATCATCATAAATTATTTTACATTTTATATTTTTATTTTAATTATTTATTTT
>NW_012103299.1:606826-641758 GCF_000951045.1 Mandrillus leucophaeus | reverse complement strand
TGAGGCAGGAGAATAGTGTGAACCCAGGAGGCGGAGCTTGCAGTAAGCTGAGATTGAGCTACCGCACTCCAGCCGGGGTGACAGAGAAAGACTCTGTCTTAAAAACAACAAAAAAGAAAACCTCCAAACCTTGACCTCCTTGGCAGCTCAGCCTGCCACCTGGCAGGGGCCCCTCTGGGGCTCATGCTTATTTTGGCCTTTGTGAACTGCACAGAACCAGGGCTGACCCTGCCGATCTGTGGATGTGTGGCCAAGACAGGTCCCAGTGTCCTGCCCGGGCTGTGCATGTGAGGGAGGCGGTGATGCAACGTGATGGCATTTGTGACAGGGTGAGGGAAAGAGATTGCTGGCTGGGGTTTCAAGGGGTGCGATTAGATTACGGCGGAGTTGCCTGTCTGGCGGAGGTGGAAGACTTGGTTCTGTTCATTTCATAGGCAGCGGATTCCTGCAGTTTCAGACTGGCCAGAGAAATCCATTTCTGGAGTAGCAGGCGGTAGCCCAACAAGTGTGGAGCTGAGGGGCTCATTCCACAATGCTTCCCTGAGCTTTTGCCTTTTACTTCTTCACGGTTTTTACTTCTCTGGCTTTCTTTTTCTAAGCTCGTATGCTTCCACAATGCTAAAATGTGTGCTAATAAAGGTTGTCAGCCACGTGGAATCTTGTCAATCTCAGCTTATATTCCGTCTCGTCTTCCTACCCACTCATTGCTTTTCTTGTATATTTAAGTCCTTTCAGGGGCAGGGAGCAAAGGGCTTGGGGGCAAAGACATTGAGCTTTGGCATCAGACCCACCAGATTTGAACTTTGCTTGACCACTTTTACCTGGGTGACCTTGGGCAAGTTAATTAACTTCCGTGGGACTTAGTTTTCTCATCCGTGAAAAGAAGAATATCTTATCCCCTAAGCTGTTATGAGGGCTGCATCAAAGAAAATACATAATGTTTTAAATATAATTGTTGGCACTTAGTATACATTTGATGAATGGTGATTTCCTTCTCTTTTTATTCTCATATATATTTTTTGCTTGTTCTGCGTTAAGTATTTCAGGAAAAAGGTTTTGATGCGGAGTAAGAGACTCAGATATAGCTAGACTGCACGATAGTTAATATCCCACCATAGTTCCTACTCAACTGTCATCTCTGATCTCAGTCTGTTACCAAGGATCTTAGTGGGTGAGCAGTGTCCAAGCCAAGGCGGAAGAAGATGGGATCAGGCAGAGGCTCTGCATAGAACCTTGTGGCGTTCACCTGCAGGGTGAAATAGGGAACCAGTGTCGTCTTCTGTTTAGGGCTGGAGAGCAGTGGTGCAGTCATGGCTCACTGCAGCCTCAAACTCCTGGGCTCAAATGATTCTCCCACCTCAGCCTCCCAAAGTGCTGGGATTACAAGCATGAGCCACTGTGCCTGGTTTGAATATATTTTTAAAGTTTTTTTTTTTTTAATTGAATGAATATCCTAATGTAAAGTTTCCTAAACCTCAGTTGCTTGCCATGGTCAAATACTTAACTATATTATTCTTTATTTTATGTGTTAATTGAAATGGACTATCAGACAATATTTAGGTGTGTTGCTTTTTATTATTTTTCTCTCTCTACATTTTACATAGTTGAGATCATATTGTATGCAATTTCTGTTCTGACTTTTCATGTTTGAGATAGGCGTCTCACTGTGTCACCCAGGCTGAAGTAAAGCGGAGCACTCATAGCTCACTCCAGCCTCTACCTCCTGGGCTCAAGCGATCCTCTTTGCTTAGCCTCCTGTGTGTCTGGGACTATAGGCACCTGCCACCATGCCTGGCTAATTTTAATTTCTTTTTTGTAGAGATGGTGTCTTGCTATGCTGCCCGAGCTGGTCTTGAACTCCTGTGCCCAAATGATCCTCCTGCCTTGGCCTCTCAAAGTGCTGGGATTATAGGCATGAGCCACCATGCCCGGCCTGTTCTGATTTTCTACCTAATTTAAAATTATATGCATTTCCTCATATCAGCAAATATTCTCCTCAAATTTGATTTTGGGGGCTGAGGTTCCTGTGGTGGCCCAGGGTGGCATTACAACATCATGGGACCCTCTTTGGACACGGTCTCTATTGCTGGTGAGCTGATGGGACTCTGAGGTGGGCAAGCCGTCCACACACTCCATTTGCAGCGTTTAAAAATGTTTCTTTTCTTCTTTTTTTGAGACAGGGTTTCACTATGTTGGCCAGGCTGGTCTCGAACTCGTGGGCCTAGTTATCCACCCACTTCAGTCTCCCAACCATTTACAACTTTGAGTCTGGGGCTCAGAGATTTGTGCGGCTTATGTTTTGCTTTCACTGAACTATTCATGACTGATCTTTATGATCTTATTAGAAGTTGAGAACACGGTTACTTTCGTCTGTGGTTGACTAAAGGAAAACTTGTTTAATAAAGTGACATGAAACTCCAAACAAAAATAACATTATTCATAATAAGCTGCGTTCTCCAATCTAGAGAGTCAGAGAATAGCCTCTCAGACTCCAGTCAAGAGTCCTGTTCATCCCCACTCCTAGATTGCGTGTGGGTGACAAGTGTTTCTGTTTCCCCTTTCTTCTGGTTTGTTCTGGGCAGTTCCTCTCCTCTTTTCCCAGATATAGTAACGCTGGTTCTGTAAGGAATCACATATCTTGGGTGCTCGCAGGAGAATTCCTTCTGAGGCCCAGCTCTCCACCCTTCCTCTGGGCGCCTCTGTGGCCTCTCTGCCTTAGGGTCCTCAGCCCAAGCCAGCTCCAGTGCCAGCCAGCTCTGTCGGCTCTCTGCGTCTGAGAGAGAGGGTGCCTCATGACCCATCAGAGGGATCTGAGTGCCCACAGCCTTCAGAAGTGCAACTAGGAGGTCACCGGTGGCTGGGGATGGCTTGTCCATCAGCTAGCAGCCAGACAATCGAATAGCGCCCCACATGGGACAGGAGGAGCGCCTGAGCTCTTCACGCCGTCTCCGCCAGCCCTCATTTAATGTCTTGTTGGAGCAAAATGACTGAGGACAGCAAAGCCCAGTGGCTTCTCCCAATTTTTGGTCACCACAGGAGCGGTGGCTGCGAGCTGCCTTTTGGATCCTCGGGGGTAACTACTCTGAGTGGCTAGTGCCTCAGAACTGAACTCAGAAGCCTGGGGTTACGGCCACAGATCGACCACCCTGGTGCTCAGGGCCAGATGTAAGAGGAGCCTGGGAGAGGCCCTGACCCTCCCAAACTAGAGGACAATAATATATCCGTGATGATCACACCCAGAAGTTAAAAAAAAACAACCAAACCCCGAACTTAGATGATTCCATGTATATCATCACGCATCTCAACTAAGAGCAGGGAGACCAGGTTCACATTGCTGGAAGCTCGGAATTTTCATGGTGCCTCTAGAAAAATCATCCCATCCCAGGCCAAGCTGTGATTAGAGGTGCTTTTCATCAGGTCTCTTTCTTCCAGTTGCTCTCCACTCTCCAGCTTTGTTCTGGCTTAGACTCTCAGCCCAGGCCACCCAGGGGCAGTGGCCGCTGAAGGGGGCAGCCCCGCAGCTGCTTCCTCCAAATGCTCTGGGATTCAAGGCCGGGTGCTGGGTGATTACACTGCTGTTATCTGGGATTAGCTATTTTCACTCCCTGTATTTATATCATGGAAGCTGCAGCGTGATGCTGCCAGATGCCAATGTGGGCAAACTTCTTCCTTCTGGACCCACCTGCTGTCCTGCTAACACCCGGCAAGGTGGCAGTTGGTGGGGACCAGACCTGCCAACCCCTCCTCCACCCACTTCCCACATGTCCAGAGCAGTGAACTGAGTCATTGTGAGAGACTCAGGTCAGCAGCGACAGGCGAAGGCTGGACACAGACTTGGGGGCGGGAGGGGCGGAGGGCTGGCAGCGGTCCCTGCAGAAGACGCCTGTCACCTCCCTAATCCCCTGAAGTCTTCAAGTCTAGGAACCCTCTCGCCTGCCCTCCAGCCCTGCTCCACCCCGACCCACGTGTATCTCCCTGTTGCAGTGAGGCATTCTGAAGGGCCCTCATTTTAGGCAGCTCAGAAAAGCGCCAAGTGCCTGAGAGTCCCAAATATAAGTGCGGAGGGATTAAAAGGCCCTGCTGCATTTAACTTGGTCCATCTTCGTTTCCACCTCGCCTTCCATCCCTGTTTTTTTTTTTTTTTTTTTTTGCCCCCTCGAGGAAGTGGGAAGATCCTGGCTTGTCAGCTTGTCTTTCAGGAAATGGACAGGGTTTTTTTTTTTTTTCCGAAGGTGCGTTCTATCTCCCTGCGGCTGCACTAGCTTACCTCAGCAAGCTTCTTGGAGATGCAGAGACTGGAGGTGGGATTTGCCCCCAGCCCCTGGGGCATTGAGTCAGGCTTCTTCTGCTTGCCTGGGAAGGCTGCCTGCAGGGTCACTCCCTCTCCTGGGCAAAAGTAGACAACGCCGGGCCTTGGCTGTGGCTGCCTCGGGAGCTCTGAGATCATCAGATCAGGAGGAGGCTTCCGATGCAGCCCCAGAGATTCTGCTCTGAAAAAAACAGTATGTTTGGTGTGGCCACTGGCTTCTCATACCCCACTGTGGAGCTCTGTCCCTCTGGGCTTGTCTGCCCAGGCTTCTCTCTGAGGGCAGAAATCTCAGGGGTGACAAGTTAGCCCTCCCAGGAATGTATTAATTTTTTAAAAAGTTATTTATTTATTTATGTATTTATTTATTTTTGAGACAGGGTCTTGCTGTGTCACCCAGGCTGGAGTGCAGTGGCATGACCATGGCTTACTGTAGCCTCGAACTCCCAGGACTCAAGTGATCCTCTGAGCTCAGCCTCCTAAGTACCTGGGACTACAGGCACATGCCACCACATCTGGCTAATTGTGTGTGTGTGTGTGTGTGTGTGTGTGTATATATATATGTGTATATATATATATATATTTTTTTTTTTTTTTAACAGAGATGGGGTATTAATTTGTGGCCCAGGCTGGTCTCGAACTCCTGGGCTCAAGTGGTTCTCCTGCCTCGGCCTTCCAAAGTGCTGGGATTATAGGCGTGAGCCACCACACCTGTCCTCCCCAAAATTTTTTAGCCTAGCATAGAGTTTCCTAAACCCTAGTTGTTTACCATAGCCAGGTAAGATAACTACTGTATAAATAAAGATATAAAAATATAGATAATAAAAATAAACATATTAAAGACTATATTTACTGAAATAATATTTTTATTGACATTGATTCACCTTTTTCTTAACCCGAAAACTTATTTTAGCATTGTCTCAAGTAAGAGTATTCAAGATATCATGGGTTTGAGGCCCTAGTTATTTTTTGTCTCACTACACTTTAAAGTAAAATCTTACTAACTTAAAAAAATCCAAGTACTGGCCCGGCACGGAGGCTCACGCCTGTAATCCTAGCACTTTGGGAGGGCGAGGCGGGCAGATCACTTGAGGCCAGGAGTTTGAGACCAGCCTGACCAACATAGTGAAACCCCGTCTCTATTAAAAATACAAAAATTAGCTGGATGTGGTGGCAGACACCTGTAATCCCAGCTACTTGGGAGGTTGAGGCACGAGAATTGCTTGAACTTGGGAGGTGGAGGTTGCAGTAAGCTGAGATTGTGCCACTGCACTCCAGCCTGGGTGACAGAGTGAGACTCCATCTCAAAAAACAAATAAACAAACAAACAAAACAAACCCAGGTACTATTATGCACTGGAAAATGCTGGCCTAACTAAATGAAAGATGGAAAAGTGAGGAGGATTCCAGTCGCCATGGCGCAGGCGTGGGTGGGAGGGGCAGACACATCTGCAAGGGGGCTCAGTGGTGGACATGGCTGGTGGAGGGGGTGTGGGTAGAGGAGGGGAGAAGTGGCAGAAGAGAAACTTAATTGGCTGGAAAAGGTAGAGCAGCGTCTTACTTGGGGAGCATTCATTCCTTGGGCTGAAAAGGAGAGATATCATTGAAGTCCCAGTTGGCTAGTACAAAGCTTCTGCCTTGGATGTGGCTGTCCAACCCGGAAGGCTTACTAAACCCAGGCCGGTCTATACTGAAAGTGAAAGTCACCTGGGGGCAAGCTGAGCAGAGAGGCCACCCAGTGAAGTGGCTACCTGTGGCTTTGGCACCTATGGGCGATTCCTTCTTCTACGCCCAACCTCGACACTGCAGGCAGAAGGGAGCACCAGCGCGAAGGACCAAAGAAACGGCAGCAGCTAGGCGGAGGCCCAGGAGTTCCTGTTTCCAAAGCAGAGGAAAAGAAAATGCAACTTCGGCCTCCCGCTCAGGTCACTCCCGGTTCACCACACCCCTGCTTCTGGAAGGAGGCAGGGGTTTGTTTCTATTCCTCCCTCAGCCCACTCCCTCCCTTATTATATGTAGAATCACAAGCTCATTGTCATTTTGCGAAATAGAGAAGCAGAAGAAAAAATAATTTCACTAGTTGACAAAAAACACTGATAATATTTAGGTGTAGTGCTTTTCATTCATTTTTCTAGACAGATATTTTTTGAGACGAGGTCTTGCTCTGTCGCCCAGGGTGGAGTGTAGTGGTGCCGTCATGGCTCACTGCAGCCTTAATCTCCTGGGCTCAAACAATCCTCCCACTTCAGCCTCCTAAGTAGCTGGGACTCCAGGTGTGTGCTGCTGTGCCCAGCTAATTTTTAAAATTTTTTTGTAGAGATTGGGGTGGGGTGTCCCTATTTTGCTGGGGCTGGTCTTGAACTCCTGGCCTCAAGAGATCCTCCTGCTTCAGCCTCCCAAAGTGTTGGTATTATAGGAGTAAGCCTGTGCATATTTTCCTACATAGCTATGAACACATGGCCTGCAACTTCTGATCTAATTCTTACACTTAATATGAAATTATAAGCATTTTTCTATGCTGTTGAACATTGTTTACAAATTTTTTTTTCATGGACACTACATATACCATAATACATTTAATATTGGTAGCTAAGTTTTGTGTTTTTTTGTGCATTAAGGATTCCATTTTTTTACTATTATAAATACTGCTGCAATTAATTTCTTTGGTCATATAGTAAAAGTTTCAGCTATTTTCTAAGGATAGATTCCCGGAAATGGTACCAGTGTAGAGTGTTGGTGTAGAATGTAGACAACTATGTTTTATGTAAGTAAGATGGAAATATAAGCATCTATATTTGTGTGTATGTATATAAATTTTTGAAGAATCCACAGGAAACAAATGACAGTATTTATCTGACCACCGAGGGTGGGATGGGATCTGGGCAGGGAAACAGGGTAAAGAAAGACGTTTCACAGCATACATTTTTGCTATTTTGAGTTTTGAAGCATGTGTATCTATGACTTATTAAAAAATTAAAAGCAAACGACAAACTCTAATTGCTGCTTAATTGTACAACTGAAGCAGGAGTCCCTCTATAACTGGCTTTCGTGTTTTCCTTGCCGTGTTCAGTGCCATGCGTTCATAATCACCAGTCGGGTGAGTTACGCTGTAGGCTTTCAATAGCTGGGTGAGGGCGGGAAGGCAGCTCGCCTCCACTAAGACATGTAGGGCCCCAGGTCCTATCTTAGTCACTAGCCTGTGTGATGGGAGGAAGAGAGATAGTGGAGGGTAGGCAATTTCCTTTCCCGGAAGAGATGTGGGAGTCAGACACATCAAGTCTTCTCACTGTCATTGGTGAGGACTTGGTCAGGGACCACCTCTAACTGCAAAGAGGTCTGGGAAATGTAATCTCTGCCGGGGCAGCCAGGGTGTAGCCTGGGGTTTTATTATTAAAAAGAAGGGCAAAATGAGACTGGGGGGAAAAAGGAAGGGTTCGGCCATGGGGACTTTTTTTTGAGATGGAGTCTCGCTCTGTTGCCCAGGCTTGGATGCAGAGGCGCGATCTTGGCTCACTGCAAGCTCTGCCTCGCCATGGGGACTTCTAAAATAAAAGAAGGGCTAGAAATTGTTGTCTGTGCCAGATTATCGTGCAGTCTTTTATTTTAGCTAAACTCATACAACTCTGTTACTATGGGAATAATTGAAAGGGTATGGTAGTAATGGTATTATTATAATAGCATTATCTCTATTTTCCTGTAGTTATCCCTCAATAAACTACCTTCTCTCAAGTGAGCACTCAGTTGTAACATCCAATTATTCGATTTGGCAGTTTGTCAAATGACATCCCTGTCACTTTCTTAGGTGCTGGGTGCTTACAAAAGGGGCAAAGGATAGAGACGCTGCTCCCCAGAGGACTCAAAACAGCTTTCACGTGGAACACAGGAGGAGTGAGAAGGGCCTCCCATTTATTTACCATCTGCTAAGACATTGTGTCCCTGTCATGTATCAGGTAGGAATTGTTAACACAGAAGGAGCTGAGGCCTGAGAAGGGGAAGAATTCACTTAACGTCACCAGCTTGGAAGTGGCAGAACCAGGTCAAATTACGTGTTGCCTTCAAAGCCAGTGCAAACAATGTACGAAATATTGTTAAAATGATCTTGCTTGGGCTGGCTGCGGTGGCTCACACTTGTAATCCCAACACTTTGGAAGGCTGAGGCAGTAGGATCACGTGAACCCAGGAGTTTGAAACCAGCCTGGGCAACATGGTGAAACCTCGTCTCTACAAAAAATACAAAAATTAGCTGAGTATGGTGGTGTGCCTGTAGTCCCAGCTACTCAGGAGTCTGAAGCTGGAGGATTGCTAGTGCCCAGGAGGCAGAGGTTGCAGTGAGCTAATATCACACTCCAGCCTGGGAGACAGGGTGGAAAAAAAAAAATCTTGCCCTATCACTTCCAGCCACCCAACCAGTCCTCATTCCCACTCCCGGAAACAACATCTTTTAGCTTATTTGCTATTTATTTGGGTATTTGCTTCAATATTGCCAAGTAACATGTATATTAAGCTATCTCTTGATTCATCAGTTGTGACCATTATTGTTTGACTTCCAATTATGCAAATGAAGATTTTATTCCACGTATATTTTCTCTTTCCTTTTTCTTCCAATAGAACTTATTAGTTTATAAAATGTTTATGCAGTATTTACATTATTAAGGCATTGTAATAACATGGTTCAACACTGTTCACCATTGAACCTGATAGTCTACTGTGATTAAGTTTCTTTTCTTGTACAATTTTTCTGTGTACTTGGTTTTCTTTGAATATCTGACTTGCTCTTCAACAGCTCTGCTAGCCACTCCATATCATTTTCTCTATGGTCAAACCATCAGATAAGGCATCAGTTCACTCTTTTCCTTGAAGAGCCCATTCTTCCTGATCTTTAAGCTTTCTGCTTATCCTGGTATTTTCATTCACCCATTTCCTGGGAAATCTGTTTACTTTTCTCTTGTGTTGGTTCCTTCTTTTCCTGGTTCTTTGCCTTCTTTGTTTTCCTGGATACTGTCCTTCAGTAATTTTCTCAGAAAGGGTGTGCAAGTGGTGAATTCTTGAGATCTTGCATACTTACAAATGTCTTAATTTTGTCTTTTCACTTGATTTATAATCTGGCCGGATATAGATGTTGAAATTCATTTTTCCTAAACTTTTGAAGTAAGTTCTCCATTTTTCTCTAGCTGTTGAGAAGTCTGTTACTATTTTATCTCTTGATATTTTTGTATGTAACTTGGCTGTTTTTCTTTTCCTTTTTTTTTTTTTTTTTTTTAAACTGGGTCTTTCTCTTTGGCCCAGGCTGGAGTGCAGTGGTGTGAACATGGCTCACTGCAGCCTTTAACTCCTGGGCTCAGGCAATCCTTTTGCCTCAGCCTCCTTAGTAGCTGGGATACAGGTGCATGCCACTATGCATGGCTAATTCTTATTATTTTTATTTTTTTGTATAGATGGTATCTCACTTTGTTGCCCAGGCTGGTCTTAAACTGGTGAGCCCAAATGATCCTCCTACCTTGGCTTCCCAAAGTGCTGGGATTATAGGCATGAGCCACTGTATCTGGACTGTTTTTTTTTCCCCTGTGGATGTGTTCAGTATCTTTTCTTTACCTTTGCTGTTCTGAAATTTCAGAATTATGTTCCTTTGCATAGTCATTTTTATCATTTGTTATGTTGGGAGCTTTGAAGGCTTTTAAAATCTGGAGATGCATGCTTTGCAATTCTGTAAACTTTTCTTGAATTTTTTTGTGATAATTTCCATTTCACCGTTTTATCTGATGTCATTTTCTGGAATTCCTATTACTTAGGTTTTTGTGTTAGGCGTCTCAAATTGCTTCTCTAATGTCTTTTCAATCTTTCCTTACCTATTGCCATCTTTTTGGCTTTTTATTTTGAAAGGGATATTTCAGGAGGATATGCTGAACTTTATGTTTATCTAAGCTTTTTATTTTAAATATCCTTTATCTTCCTCTTATTGAAGGATTCATTAATTTCAGCAATAAACAAACATTTTTACTCTGAGCAATTTCTTGTTCTTTGACTTTTCCTTTTTTATAGTATGCAGCTCCTGTTTCATGGGAGCAATACCTTCTCTTATCACACAGAGAATATTATGATTCTTTGATGTTTTTCTGAGCTGTACATGATCTCTCTGTGCTCTGAGTTTCTTCATAGTCTTTAAAGTTTGGCTTGTCTTTCATGGTGGAGGTATTCTTCAAGATTCTGGGGATTCTTGTTTCTCTGCTTATGTTTAAATCAGAAGCTTATTGGAAGCTCTGTGTAATCCTTTTTAAGGAGATATAATTCACATACCATAAAGCTCACCTCTTTTCATAATCCTTTGGGTATATTGCTGGGTCAAATGGCATTTCTGGTTCTAGATCCTTGAGGAATCGTCACACTATCTTCCACGATGGTTGAACTAATTTATATTCCCACCAACAGTGTAAAAACATTCCTATTTCTCTAGCACATATACACCATGGCATACTATGCAGCCATAAAAAAGAATGAATTCATGTCCTTTGCAGGGACATGGATGGACCTGGAAGCCATCAGTCTCAGCAAACTAACACAGGAACAGAAAACCAAATACCACATGTTCTCACTCATAAGTGGAAGTTGAACAATGAGAACACATGGACACAGGGAGAAGAACATCATACATGGGGGCCTGTCGAGGGGTGGGGGGCAAGGGGAGGGATAGCATTAGGAGAAATACCTAATGCATGTGGGGCTTAAAACCTAGATGACGGGTTGACAGGTGCAGCAAACCACCATAGCACATGTATACCTGTGTAACAAACCTTCATGTTCTGCACATGTATCCCAGAACTTAAAGTAAAAACAAACAAAATAAGAAAGCAAACTCACCTCTTTAAATTGTACAATTCAGTAGCTTTTAGTATATTCACAATGACTGCATCACCACTCTCTAACTCCAGAACACGTGCATCACCCCAAATAGAAACTCTGTACCCATGAGCAGTCACTCCTCCCTCCACCCTCGCCCCAGCCCCTGACAGCCACTAATATACTTTCTGTCTGTATAGATTTGCCAATTCTGGATGTTCATATAAATAGAGTCATACAGAATGGGGCCTTTTGTGTTTGCCTTCTTTCCCTTAGCATGATGCTTTCAAGGCTCCCTCATATTGTGACACGTTTCAGCGCTTCCTTCGCTTTGATTGCTGAGTAACATTCCACTGTAGGATAGACCACATCTGTTTATCCATTCATCAGGCGATTGACTCTGTACTCTTTAAAGAGATGTTTCAAATAATTCTTGTTTTCATTCCTGTTCAACCTCTATCTCACCTGAGCACTTGATGCCTCCTATTTCTGGGCCTTTCTGGGGCTCTGTAGAACAATTTGTGGTCCCTGCTACTCAACCCTGAAGACACTTGTGTTTGCCTTGCTACTTCTCCGCTGGGTCATTTACATTTTTCCAGTGCTTTTATCTTTATATATTGGAATTAAGTGTTATAGATGCCACGTCTCCTGGGTTCAGGGAAGATGTCGTCTGTACATCTGTTTCTTCTGCTTCTTGTCCTTGTGAGATTGTCAAGAGGAAAATGTTTATTCCTTCATCTATAAACTGGAAGCCTTCCAATGCATCTCTCATTAGGCCGTGTCGATTCTTTATATTTTTTATTTTTTAATATGTAATTTAGACATTTTCTTTAGAGATGGGGTTATCAGTCTGTTCTCGAACTCCTGGCCTCAAATCCCAAAGTATTGCGATTATAGGCATGAGTGACTGTGCTCAGCCTGTGCAACTTCTTTTAAAGTACAGTATGTGGATTGGATGGTAAGTGCTAAAGTGAGTCTTTCATGTAATCAATTCATTCAATGCAAATGTATTGATCACCTATGTCTGGGCATTGTACTGGGAAATCAGGTGACAAAAACAGACACAGGCCCTGCCCTCAAGGAACTTCTGTGTTAATGAGAGATCTAGACAAGCAAACAGACCATTGCAATCTAGTGGTAAGTACTAAGTCGGTAAGTTCAGAGGTTGCAGTGAGCCGAGATTGCAACACTGCATTCCAGCCTAGTGACAGAGCGAGACTCCTTCTCCAAAAAAACAAAAGTGAATAAACAATATGAAATCAACTCTCACATAGGTGAGAGTACTTAACTTGGAATAAGGCTTTTACTCTCCAGAGTACTTTCACGCATTCAGAGGAATCTCACTCAGTTCTAAGATGAGAAAGCAACCCTGTATCTATCCTTCCTGTAGTCTCATAACATCTTTCTTTGACGTGGAGAGGCTCCCTGAGCTGTCCCGGCTCCCTGCAGCCCCTGGGAGACAAAGATACTCAAAACGCCAATGCTGCTTCTGTGGGAAGTTGGCCTGGAGCCTGGCCCTCCTCTGGCTGCTGCGTAGACACCATTCCAGTGATGAAGGCTGGCACAGGAGGCCTCTGGGCCGGTTCAGGCTTCCAGACAGGCCTGGCCACATGATGAGTGGTTGCATGGACAGAAATGTGTTTTGAATCCAACTCTGTTTGCCGGGTTTATTCTCAGTGCCTGAATGTGCTAGAAGCGAACAGAAGCCAGGATGAGGGCCTCACCCCAGAAGAGCTTGAGTTGTCAGCGAAAATAAATCTGGGGACAGAAGCTACAAAATCAGGAAGTGTCGTGAACTGAGATACATGACATCACAGAGTGCTCTGAATGCAACTGCCATTTTTATTTCTCAATATTATACTTTTATATCTTTTCTCCTTCTCCCACATTCCGTTAACATAAGATGATAGGGAATCAATTTTGCATTGATATTAGTCCAGGTTAGGGAGGCGGCAGGGCCCAGCGAAACGCCTGCGTCCTGCTCTGGGCCCCCAGAGAGGTGCTGAGTGGTGAGGGGGCCTGGGTGGACGCTGGACTCCTCCTCAGCAGGGAAGCACTGCCAAGCTGGAGAGGCTGGCTGCATTCTATCTCCCTTCCAGGGCAGAAATAGACCTGGGGAAGGATGCATGCTGTATGAGCCAGATTTGGCCAAATATATAAGGAAGACGTTTCTAATCACAAATGTCTTAATGAAAGAACAAAATGCCTCATGGAGCAAGGATGCACCTTTGCAGTTTAAGCGGAGATTGGAAGCTGTTCTAGGGGTGTTGGTCCTTCCAAGTCTTGACTCCATAATCTCAATAATAATTAAATAGCAACAAATATTTACTGAGTGCAAACCGTGTGCCACTTTACACATATTAATTTACTTAATCCTCACAACAGCCCTGGAGGTAGGCATTA
This sequence comes from Mandrillus leucophaeus, assembly GCF_000951045.1. Lineage (NCBI taxonomy): Eukaryota > Metazoa > Chordata > Mammalia > Primates > Cercopithecidae > Mandrillus > Mandrillus leucophaeus. Next base: position 628,216 of record NW_012103299.1, on the reverse strand, counting down.
TTACTATTGGCCCATTTTACAGATGAAGGGCCTGAGGCGTACAGAGGTTGCCGTGAAGTTTCTGTTCTTTTTTCCATCAAAGTGGTCTGCAGAGCAAAAGCCATTCTATTACAGAGATTGAAAGCCTGGGCTCCAGTGAACTTGGACTCTAGAATTTGTCACATTCCCAGCTAAGTAAGCTTGGGAAGTTCTTTCCTGTCTCTGAGTCTCAGTGTTCTCATCTGTGTAACAGGCACAATAACAGTGCCTTCCTATTAGTGCCCTACCTGAAACATATATGTGAGCTAAAACCCAACCCAATGGAACCCAAATTATGTTTCAAAAAATCCTTTCTTTCTTTCCTTCCTTCTCTTTTTCTTTTTCTGTCTCTCTTTTTGAGATGAGGTCTTGCTGTGTTACCCAGGCTGGAGTGCAATGGCGCAATTATAGCTCACTGCAGCCTCAACCTCCCGGGCTTAAGCGATCCTTCCGCTTTGGCCTCCCAAAGTGTTAGGATTACAGGCGTGAAACACCACACTCAGAAAAAAATCTTTCCTTTTGGCATATTCGCAAACACAGTCTTTATGGTGGCCTGTTCACAGGAGTTCTTGGGAACTATGGATTGAATCGAGCTATGTGACCTTGGAACTTTTACACATAGGCAGGGACTCAGTCTGTGCCAGTGGGATGTGTAGGATCACCTGTTGATGTGGAGAGGCAGGAAAGTGAGAAAGAAGGAATAGGTGGAACAAAAGGTAGAGCCAGAACCCGTGAGCATCTTCCAGAGACCTTCCCTTGCCCTCCTGCTAACTGAATGCTTTGCTATCACCCTGGCAACAAAAATGCCCAGGTCTGCTGGCATCACACATGCCAGATATCATACTTGTCACCGTTATGATGCAGATGAGGGTCTCCAGTGAAGGTTTTTGTCCTCTGCCTGGTGTTTAAGGCCAAGCCCAGGTCCTGCCCCTCTAGGCAGTTCTGGCTGTGTATGTGGGGGAAGAGCATGTGCATTAGTAAGGGACGCACTGGGGTAAAAATCCTGGCGTGGCCACTAACAAGGCATGTAACGTCAGGCCAGTGACCATTTGTGACCTCTTGTTTTCATCTATGAAAGGTAGAAAGCAGCCTGGGCAACACAGTGAGACCCTGCCTCTACTAAAAATTTAAAAATTAGCCAGGTGTGGTGGCATGTACCTGTAGTCCCAGCTACTTGGGAGGCTGAGGCAGGAGGATCACTTGAGCCCAGAAATGTGAGACTGCAGTAAACTATAATCATGCCACTGCACTCCAGCCTGGGTAGCAGAGCGAAATTCTGTCTCAAAAAAAAAAGATAAAAAGGGTGGAAAGCACCACACACTACCACGTGAGGTTGTTGAGTGCATTAAATGGGATAATGTGTGTGAAGTACTCATTGTAATGCTTGGCACCTAATACATGGTGATGCTTAATACTTGGCAAAGAATTATTATGACATAGATAGATAAACCAACTCTGTTCAAATAAGGGGTTATTAGTGTCTCCTGCCATTTTCTTCCATTCTCTTCCCTTCCTGTTGAAATTCTGCTTTTCTATAGGAAACAGAGCTAACTTAAGAGATACATGCATTCTTCTTTTCTAATGTGTTTTAAAGAGTCCACATTTTCTGAGGAGCTTTCTGGAGACCATCTGTATCTTCATTCATAGGGGTGCCTCTGCTCTGGACATCCAGGGACTTCAGAGAGCTGGAAGCATAAGCACTGTGCAAAGACAGAATCTGTGTTTTCTACCACATCCTGCCTGTGAATAGTCCTAATATTTAAAAAGTGAATAAACGGCCTGGCACGGCGGCTGATGCCTGTAATCCCAGCACTTTGGGAGGCCAAGGTGGGCGGATCACGAGGTCAGGAGACCGAGACCATCCTGGTCAACATGGTGAAACCCTGTCTCTACTAAATATACAAAAAAATTAGCCGGGTGTGGTGGAGCGCACCTGTAGTCCCAGTTATTCGGGAGGCTGAGGTAGGAGAATCGCTTGAACCTGGGAGGCAGAGGTTGCAGTGAGCTGAGATTGCAACACTGCTCTCCAGCCTAGTGACAGAGTGAGACTCCTTCTCAAAAAAAAAAAAAAAAAAGTGAATAAACAGTATGAAATCAACATAGAAGGAGAAAATAACTCTTAGCCCTATTATCTCAGCAATTCAAGTTTATTTGTTTCCCTTTTGTTTTTCCTGCAAGTCCATATAATATTTAGATATCTGGAATCAAAATATTGAATATGTTTTCATGTTCTTCCATTTATGAAATTTTCCCAAGTTACTGCATAATCTTCATTATAATTTTAAATATGCATTCAGGTGGATGCATCACAATTTACTTAGCCATCACTGCTATTTATGTTGCTTGTAATCTTAAAAATTATTCATAGTTAAGTCTGCAAAGATGCACACAGTTCCCCATGCACCTGATTTATTTTGTCTCCCATTGAGACCCATTTCTATTTTCAGCCAGTGTCACTCTTAGGGTTAGTAAGTTTCCTGCCTTTGCTGTGGGCTGTGGGAAGTGGCATGCCTTTTCTTCATCTCTAGAATTGTTCTTTAAGTGTCAAGAGTAGCTTGGTCCTGTTAGTCTAGGCTGGGAGAATCGAGGAGAGGGGAGTGCTCCTGGGTAGGTTGAAATCCAAAGCTCAATGTCGCCTTCAAGTGAGAACATGCAGGAACTGCAGTGTTGGGAGACGGGTCTCTGCCTCGGATGGGGCACTTTAGTTTGTGTGTGGGATTGAGATCTTTAGGAGACACTAATCTGGTTCAGAGATGGACCTGGGGCAATTAGATGACAATCACCAGACAGTTGCCTTTCTTGATTCAGTTTTTTTTTTTTTTTTTGACAGAGTTTCACTCTTGTTACCCAGGCTGCAGTGGCGCAATCTTGGCTCACTGCAACCTCCGCCTCCTGGGTTCAAGTGATTCTCCTGTCTCAGCCCCCAGAGTAGCTGGGACTACAGGCGCCCACTACCACACCTGGCTGATTTTTGTATTTTTTTAGTAGAGACAGGGTTTCACCATGTTGTCCAGGCTGGTCTTGAACTCCTGACCTCAGATGATCTGCCCACCTTGGCCTCCCAAAATGCTGGAATTACAGGCATGAGCCACCTTCCCCGGCCTCTCGATTCAGTTTTTATTCCATTCAGTTTTACGATTTCCTTACTAGAAGAAGAGGAAGAAGAGGGAGAGGGAGAATGAAGAGCGCCACCAAGAATTAAATGCCTGCTATTTGCCAGTCTTTTTGCTAGGTGGTTTACATACATCAATGCTAAATTTTATGATAATGCTCTTATAACTACTGTTTTACAAATGAGAAAACTGAGACTCGAAAGGTCAAGTTATTTGCCCAAAGTCACCCAGCTGTCAGATGCAGGAATCAGGTCTAAATAAAGTCTGTTGGGTTCTAAGTCCATTTTGCTACAGCAGGCTGATCTCCCGATGAAACTGTCAAGGACGATGTAGATCCGAGCCGAGGCTGAATTGGCAAATCTTCAGGTCAAGTCTGTGGCTTCAGTGACTCCATGGCCCTTGTTATTCTCACGGGAGCTCTACCTCTCAGGCCCCACTGGGAAGCCCTCTATGTCAGTGGGCCAGGTTGCTTTACAAGCCCTCAGTCCATCACGGACCCATCCTGGTTCCTCAGGGGAGCCTTGGACAGTTAAACGGCCTGGGCCTCCTTGTGGCTCCAGGCTCCTGGGCCTGATGCTGTAAGGCCGAGCCTGCTCCCTGCCCTGGAGAGGGAGGGTCACCAAGCAGTCAAGTGCTGCCAGCCAACCCTCCTGCCCCCAGGGCTAAGGAGGCAGGGCCAGCAGCAACCCCTAAACTGTCTCCCTCTTCCATTAAAAACGTTAGGTTGAAATCTTCCCAGTCCCAATTTCCAGATAATCCCTATTAAGAGAGAGAGAGGGAGAGGGAAAGTGGGGTAGGGAAGGAGGGAGAGAGAGAGAGGGAGGGAGGGACAGAGAGAGAGAGAGAGAGAAAGAAGGAGAGAGGGAGAGTGGGGGAGGGAAGGAGGGAGAGAGAGGGAGGGAGGGACACACACACACACACAGAGAGAGAGAGAGAGAGAGAGAGAAAGAGAGAAAGAGAGAGAGAATACATTCCCATGGCAAAACAGTCATTCAAACAGCACAGAAAGGCAGAATATAAAAAGTAAACTGCTGGGTTTCCTTCAAGAATTTTCTTGTGCGTGAACCAGTAGACAAGTAATGCATCTAGTTATTTGCACACATTTAGAATCCACAAAGGGGTGGCACTCCAGGCGCGTCCAGCACGTTGCTTTTCTCTTTTTTTGCTGCTGCTCCGGGATCTTTTGCGGCAGCAAGACCCCGTTCTTGTAAGGGCTGCGCAGAGTTGTGCCGCCCATGCCTGGCTGGTTTGAAGGTGCCCCATGGGAGGGCGTGGACGTGTGGTTGCTCCAGTGTTTCCTAGAGCACTCTCAGCCACGCCCACGCCACCCCAGCGGCGCTGCAGGAACCAGCTCGCGGCCAGCGCCAAGATGAGACGGGGTGCCACGTGCTCACCCGGCGGCCTCCAGACCCTGCCCTGCCGGCCGGCGGTGCGCGGGTGCCGGCAGACGCCGAGCTGCTGCCCCCGTGTGGCCCGGCGCGGGGGATCCTCTTGCTCACTGGGGGCGTGTCCCGGTAAATCAGAACCTCAGCCCATCGACTCACTCACTCACTCGTGGGGTTACAGAGGAGGAGAATCTTTGGTCCTCACCGTCATGGCTCACGCAGTGGCTGAATCCCGCTCGCACGCGCCTCATCCAGGCAGCTGTGAAAACTGGTTGAAACAGGGATGGTCAGCTGCTACCCCAGGGGGACTATTTGACAGTGCCTGCTGTGTCCCTGTTCTGGTGCTAAAAAGCAGGAGCTCTCTTATGCTCAAATGGAAAGGCTTGTTGGAGTCAGATAAATTTTGCGCCACCACTTATATGCTGAGTCTGTTCATCCATCTATCCACCATCCATCTATTCATCCACCCTCCCATCTATCCATTCATCCATCCATCCACCCGTCCTTCCATTCATTCACCATCCTTGCATCTTTTCATCCGCCCTCCTATCAATCCATCTATTCAACCATTCATCCCTCCATCCATCCATCCACCCATCCCTTCATCCATCCAACCATCCACCCATTCATCTATCCATCCATCCACTCACCCAGCCATCATTCAACTATCCACCCCACCATCCATCCGTTAATCAGTCCATCCATCCATCCATCCATCCATCCATCCATCCATCCACCCACCCACCCACCCAGCCATCTATCCCTTCATCCATCCAATCATCCACCCATTCATCTATCCATCCATCCACTCACCCACCCCCACCCAGCCATCTATCCCTTCATCCATCCAATCATCCACCCATTCATCTATCCATCCATCCACTCACCCACCCATCATTCAACTATCCACCCCACCATCCATCTGTTAATCAGTCCATCCATCCATCCATCCACCCACCCATCCATCCCCTCATCTATCCAATCATCCACCTATTCATCTATCCATCCATCCACTCACCCACCCATCATTCAACTATCCACCCCACCATCCATCCATTAATCAGTCCATCCATTCATCCATCCATCCACCCACCCACCCACCTATCCCCTCATCCAGCCAATCATCCACCCATTCATCTATCCATCCATCCACTTACCCACCCATCATTCAACTATCCACCCCACCATCCATCTGTTAATCAGTCCATCCATCCATCCATCCATTCATCCATCCACCCACCCATCTATCCCCTCATCCATCCAATCATCCACCCATTCATCTATCCAGCCATCCACTCACCCACCCATCATTCAACTATCCATCCAACCATCCATTCATTCATCTGTCTGTCCATCTATCCTTTCAGTCATTCAAAATTATTTGTTGAGTGTTGATATGGTTTGGCTATGTCCCCACCCAAATCTCATCTTCAATTGTGTAGCTTTCCATAATTCCCACATGTTGCAGGAGGGACCTGGTGGGAGATAACTGAATCATGGGGGTGGTTTCTCCCATACTGTTCTCATGGTAGAGAATAAGTCTCATGAGATCTGATGATTTTATAAGTGGTTTTCCCTTTCACTTGGCTCTCATTCTCTCTTGCCTGCTGCCATGTAAGAAGTGCCTTTTGCCTTCTGCCGTGTTCCTGAGGCCTCCCCAGTCATGTGGAACACTAAGTCCATTAAACTTCTTTTTCTTTATAAATTATTCAGTCTCAGGTATGTTTTTATTAGGAATGTGAAAACGGACTAATACAAGTGTCAACTTGTGCACCTTCAGTGCTGAACTCTATGACTTTGGATAAGTTACTTTACCTCTTTGAGCCCCAGTTTCTACATCTGCAAATTGAACATAATGACACCTAAATTTTGCAAAGTTGTTGAGAAGATTCAACAAAATAATGTAGGTGAAATACGTGGTACGTAGTAGATGCTCTGTAAATGATATTTACAAGTTCCGAAATTTAGAAGACACCTAATCTTCTAGAAGCTTATGTATTAGTTAGGGAGGCCTGATACAGGTACATAAAGCAATTGGAGAGTTTTAACAAGTACAAAATACTGCAAGACCATTGTGCATGCATGTGTGTGCTTGCATACATGTGTGTACCAGCTGTAGGCCTGTGGGCTGAAGCAGTGCAAAGTGAGGGGCTAGAGTGGACTTCTTGGAGAGGTGAGTCTTTTTATTTTTTGGTGGAGACTGGGATCTTGCTATGTTGCCCAGGCTGATCTTGCACTCCTGGCTTCAAGTGATCATCCCGATTTGGTCGCCCAAAGTGCTGGGATTATAGGTGTAAGCCATTGCGTGAGTCCCTAGTTAGTCTTTAAGAACTGGGATTGCTAGAGAGAAGTGGAAAGGGTGTCTTAGGACAGGGACTGCTCAAGCAAAAATATTTTCCTACACAAGAGTGCTTGCATGTCCACCCTATCAGCCATGGCATTAGTCAAAAACAAACAAAACAAAACAAAAACACACTAATGGTGGGCGCTGTCGAGATAAACTATTCCCTGAGGCAGGGAAGCAGCCAGCCTATTGTGAGATTTAAAAAATCAACAAGAGCCACTTTAGCCACTGATTGCTAAATTCAGTTAGTTCAGGAGTCCACTGTGAACCTAGACAGAATTTGCTAGATTGCTTGCAGGGGAGGGTTCAAAGATTCTGGTCCAGCCAACAATTATTAAATACTTGCTACTTGCCAATGATTATTAAGCACTGTGCTGGATTCCTCACATACCTATAAGGTGGAATTATTACACTCGTTCTCAGAGGAAGAGACTGAGGGTCAGAGAGGATAAATGACCTGCCCAGGGCCACGCAGCTTGTAGATGTAGTCAGGATTCCAACCCAGGTTTCCTCTTGATTCACTGGTTTTCCCCTATACCTCCTCTACCTTCTCTCTTATTCTCTCCTTAGCTTCAGGGAAGAAGTACCTATAATTGAGTCTTCATGTTGTTGGCCCGAGCATCTGGGAACTCTCTCTTCCCTGTCAGGGAGGACATAAGCAGCCTTCCTCATCTAGAATGCTTGGAGGGAACTCAGGAAAACCCCAGGGGATTTCTCTCTCTTTAAACGGTAACCCTGAGCACAAGCACTGACTTTTCAGTCTTAGAGTTTATTAAGTAAGCTATGCAGCACCCTACTGTGATAAGCCACAATATTTTTGTTACAAAGATTTTTAAAATTAGTTTGTGATGCTTACCTTAGGCTTCTTTACTTTCCTTATTAAATAAATGTTTTCAAACTTAAAATAATTTGTATAAATAAAAGAAAATGAAAAGACTCATAAATTTCTACTATCCCAATGTAGCACTTTTCTCTCTTAACAAGCCCTGGCCAGAGGACTGGACAGTGATGACGCATCTGGGGTGGAGCCTGTACACCTGCGCTGGGGAGCTCTCCCTCGGAGAGGATGGGGAACGTGGGGGCGGGGCTACCAGGGCAATAGGGAGGTGGGCTTGGTGCAGGTGGTTTCACTGGCAGGGGTTGAGAAGGAGGCTGGGCAAAGCGTAAAGAAGGTGGAGGGATGGAGAGTTCAGAGGGCAGGATTGGCAGCCAAAATGCGTGAATAGTGCACTGAGGAAGTAGACTTCAGGTAAGGAGATGGATTTAACAAATTCTGGATGAGGGCACCTGGAAGGCAACTTTGAGCATCTATTTGATGCATCAATGGGTGCAAAGGGGACAAGTTTTCTTTTCTTTTCTTTTCTTTTCTTTTCTTTTCTTTTCTTTTCTTTTCGAGACAGAGTCTCACTCACTCTGTTGCCCAGGCTGGAGTGCAGTGATGTGATCTTGGCTCACTGTGACCTCCGCCTCCCGGGTTCAAGTGATTCTCCTGCCTCAGCCTCCAAGTAGCTGGGATTACAGGTGTGCACATCACACCAGCTCATTTTTGTATTTTCAGTAGAGAGAAGGTTTCACTATGTTGGCCAGGCTGGTCTTGAACTCCTGACCTCAAGTGATCCGCTGGCCTAAGCCTCCCAAAGTGCTGGGATTATAGGCGTGAGCCACCACATCTGGCCTGGGAACAGGTTTTCTTAAGGTCCTGGACCAAAAGCAAGATGTTAGGAGGCTCGCAGGGGATGAGGTCATGAGGTCTCCTCACACCTTGCTTGGGAAGCATTAATTGGTCCAGCTCCTCTGAGGGCAATTTGACAGTATCAGTTCAGACAAAACGCTCACTTCTCTGACTCAGTGTTTCCACCTGTAAGAACGAACACCCCCTAAGTGCCCAAAGTTACAGGCACAGGGATGCTCTCAGGAGCTCTGCTTGTGTTAGCAAAAAAAAAAAAAAAAAAAAAAAAAACAAAAAAAAAAACCCAAAAAAAACAAAACAAAGAATTGGCAGTAACGTCCACCTACAGGGGACTGGTTTAAAAACCAATGAAACTCTGTGCCACCATTGAGACAAATGCAGTCACATATGTCAATTGCACGGAGAGATGTCCAAGACAGAGTAAGTCAAAAGGAGATGCAGTGTGCATCTGACTCCAGTTTCATAAAAACATACTGCAAGTAATTCCTGTCTTTGTGCATGGAAATAATTACTTAGTTGAATGTGTATCAAATTTTTTAGGGGGACGTAGGGGTTGTTCATTTTAAAATATTTTTAATATTTCTCTTATTTTAAAATTCTGTGTCACGTACGGGAGTAAGAGGCTGGCCTGCTGTATCTACCGGCCAAAGCAGGCAGTCTCCCTCTTGCGAGGAGGTGTGGTGGCGAGGTCACCGGGGATGGGGGGTGTGCAGGCTCCAGGCTGTGTGAGTGGAAAGGCGGGAGGTGGAGGAAGTAGCTGTGAGATAGACCCTGGCTGTGTGGTGGGGTTGGGGCCACTTCCCTTCTACCTCTCCTGGCAGAGCACAGGCTCAGGCTACCTGGGCGAGTTGGCCCCACACATCTGCAAGGAGCTCCATAGCCCACCAAACTGTCCCTCCTGCGCCCTTTTCATCCAGGCCCTGAGCAACCCTGCGACACAGAAATTATTGTCATCTCTACTTTATAAATGAGAGAATGAGGGCCCAGACCAGGTGAGTGACTTGTCCAAAGTCACACAGCTCTGGTAGAGCCCAACTTTGAGCCCAGGTCCTCATCCTCTCTCTCACTCTCTCTGCTTGGAAAGATGCCTAGAGAGCAAGGAGCTGAACTTTGACTCTGATGGGAGCCCAGTGAGGCTGGAGGTCGGGCCAGTGAACCAGGAGCATCCTTCCACATCAGAGTTGCAAAGTGGCGGCCCACACAAGGTGCTTTGTTTGATCTTCTTGGTGTTTTAAAGAGCTTTGAATGAGTTGCCAACATTTATTTTATTTTATTTAAAGAAATAGAGAGGAGGTCTCACTATGTTGCCCAGACTGGTCCTGAACTTCTGAGCTTAAGCAATCCTCCTGCCTCGGCCTCCCAAAGTGTTAAGATTACAGGTGTGAGCCACCTCACGCGGCCACCAACATTTCAAAATCAGATTTCATGCTAAGTCCAGATGTCCAGCTTTTCTTAAAAATATTGGAGTCTTCATTCCTGTAAGGCAACTAGCCAACTATAGCAGCTGCTTCCTTTAGTCTGGGTATACTGTGTCCAGGGCACCGCAGTCCCCACCACTCCCTCTTGTTTCCCACCCCTGATCTACATCACCGTCAAGTGAAGTAAGAACTGTAGAGATGATAGATTGGGGCATGGATTGTGGAGCCAGAAGGCCTGGATTTGAATTTTACCAACTGGCTGTGTGACCTTGGACAAGTTAGTTCACTGCCTTAGTTTACAACCTGTGAAATGAGGACACTCATTTAATTTAGACTAATTAAATTCGTTTGTAATATCGACAAATTGGAGATTTCATAGAATGCCTTGAAAAATCAGAAGACCTGGTAATACAGGTCTCAGGGTTGATAGCGCAAATCTCATAGGGTTGTTTTAAGAGTCTGAAATGAATTTTCCTCCCTCCCTCCCTCCGTTCTTTCCTTCCTCCCTTCCTCCCTCCCTCCCTCCCTCCCTCCCTTCCTTCCTTCCTTCCTTCCCTCCTTTGTCCCTTCCTTCCTTGACAGGGTCTTGCTCTGTCACCAACGCTGGGATGCAGTGGCAGGATCACTGTAGCCTCAACTGCTCGGGCTCAAACAATCCTCCTGCCTCAGTCACCCAACTAGCTGGGACCACAAGTGTTCACCACCACTCCTGGCTAATTTTAAAATTATTTGTAGAGACAGGGTCTTGCCATATTGCCCAGGCTGGTCTTGAACTCCTGGGCTCAAGTGATCCTCCTGCCTTGGCCTTCCAAACTGCTGGGACTAGAGGTGTGAGCCACCACAGCCAGCCTTATTATTATTGTTTTCTAGTTGTAGGTGTTTTCAGTTTTGGACTGTTGCTCTCCCTTTATAGTGACAGATGCTTTTTCTTCTAGAACTACCAATCTTTGCTTCCCTCTGATCAGACAGATAGAAGAGTTTGCAGGGAGGGGTAGGTATGAACCCGCCAGAGATGTTGGTTGAAGCAAGGCAAGTGGAGATGATTCCTCTGAGAACCTGGGCTGCCTTCTACCATGGCCACACTTTTGGGGTCTGCCGCTCCTGGCTGGGAGCCTGCTCTGATCTAAAGAGCCGCTGAGCAGGGTGTCACTCAGAGTCCCCAACACCCTGGTCTGTCAGGCTGAGTCCAGTTCCTCTTGCTCAGTACCAGATACCTCCAGACCCTGGAGTCGGGAGGCAACTTAAACAAAGGCATTTATCTCAGCCAGGCTCTCCTGCTGCTCAGCTGGGCTCTGGACAGCATAAAAAGTCAGGCTCGGATGACAGAGGCAGAATTTAGAGCCCTTTTGGATGGCAGCTGGGATCTGAGCTGTCAACCGGAGGCGAGTCAACACGCTCAGGCTCGCTGCACTCTGCACAGAGAGGGCAGGGCAGTGAGGCTGTGCAGAGCTCCCGTCCAGCCGGGCTCTTTCTATTTATAATTTCCCTTGATAATAGAGCCCATTCATGGCCTCCGCAGGCCCCTAATTGCTCTGGAGCAGAGGCATGACAGCCTCATTATTAACTTCACAAAAATTGAAGTTGGGCTGTGTCAACAAAGTCCGCTCGCTGTCACCCAGATGCGACTCTTTGCCCTTCATGGTGGCAAAGGGCAGTTAGAAAAAAAAAGAAAGAAAGAAAGAAAGAAAGAAAGAAAAAGCCTGGCCTGGCCCCAGCTTAAGCAGGCTTTTATTTTCCGGCCTGAAATTGTTTTGGGGGAGGCTCTACTTAGGGGAAACAGAATGCCTCTTTCCTCTTCGTCGTAAGCTGTGGTCAGCTGGTCACCATGCCCCTGACTGGAGGTGACATTTTTGGTCCTTGGAAATACGAACTGAGAGGATGTTAAAAGGGGCCTTCGTGACTGGCTGCGATGAAAAACTAGGCAGCAGACACGTTTTATTTGGCTAGCAGAATATTGAGCAAACTTTAAAAAAAAAATTGAGGGAAAACTCATATTACATAAAATTAACCACTTTGAAGACTACAATTCAGTGACATTTGACACATTTCACAATGTTTTATGACTATCACCACCACCTAGTCTCAAAACATTTTTATCACCCCAGAAAAAACCTCTGTCCCCATTAAGCACTTACTTCCCATGTCCTTTCCTCCCAGATCCCGGCCACTGCCAATCCGCTTTTTGCCTTTTCCGGATATTCCATCTAAATGGAATCATGCAGTCTGTGGCCTTTTATGTTTGGCTTTTTTCACTTCCCATAACGTTTTCAAGATTCGCATATATCATAGTATCCTTTCTCAAAGGCTGAGAAATGATAAAAAGCTTTTGAATTCATTTCTATCAGTCTTACTGAAATATAATTTGCTGCCCACACAATTCACCTATTGAAACGTACAAATCAATGGTGCAATTCAGAGTTGTGCAACCATCGCCACAATTAAATTAGTTTTTAACACTGAAAAATCAGGAGATTTCACAGAATGCCTTGAAAAATCAGAGGACCTCGTCATACACGGCTGGCATCACAATGCCAAATGGGACTTGCAGTCACGGGTCTCCTAGGGCCCCACCACTTCCTGCTGTGCTGACCTGGCCACTGCGCTCATTTCCTAACTGCATAGCCCTGGAGGGATGGGAGCCCGGATTCTAGTCCAACCCCTGATTGGACAGATGGAGAAACGGAGGCCCAGGCAGGCCACACTGCTTATTCAAGGTCACACTGTGACACAGCTGTGAGTGGAATCCGTGTTTTGGAGTCCCACTGCCTTGTGACTCTTTTCACAGGTATTTAATCATCAGCATTTTAATCTTAAGGGCAGTGTAACCCTGTGTTTATGACAGCCTTTGTGCTGAATTTGATTAATGTGCGCTTTGAGGACATCTCCAGTTTCCTTTGGGAAAACACCCCAAGTAATCATGTGGTTTGGGCAGGGCAGGTCCTGAGCCCTTTCCTGTGGGAGTGCTAGTGACTTCCTAGGCCTGATGGTCAGGCTACATTGCCTTAGTGTTTGGATTAGCATTGAGGAATTTTGTTGGAATTATTGGGAAAGAGAAGTTATCTTCCTACTAAGGCCCTGAGAAGCTGAGACGTCAGCTGTAGCCTGGTGGGGGGCCGTCTTGCCATTGTGTTGAAAGAGCCTGCCTGAGATTTGAGTCAGTACAGAAGAAAGAAGAACCAAGAGATAGACAAAGCAGATTTCTCCCTTTCTCATACTAACCAGGCCTGACCCTGTTTGGCTCCTGAGATCAGACAAGACCAGGCATGTCCAGGGCGATATGGCTGTAGACAGAGAAAGCGGATTTCTAATGGCACCATTTGAGCACACTGATACAGCTGTGCCTGAAACCCTAATCTTTTTAGTTTTCAGTTTAATAACTCAATATATTTTATATTTTGTTTTTTTTTAAACTGGATCGAGTTGGATTTCCGTCACTTGCATTAAACTGATCAATCCAAAGTATATAAAACACTAAATTCAGCCAGGCACGGTGGCTCATGCCTGTGATCCCAGCACGTTGGGAGGCCAAGGTGGGCAAATCACCTGAGGTCAGGAGTTCGAGACCAGCCTGGCCAACATAGTGAAACCCTGTCTCTACTAAAAATGCAAAAATTAGCCGGGTGTGGTGGCGGGCACCTGTAATCCCAGCTACTCAGGAGCCTGAGGCAGGAGAATCTCTTGAATCCGGGAAGGGGAGATTGCAGTGAGCGGAGATTGCGCCATTACACTCCAGCCTGGGTGACAGAGTGAGACCCCGTCTCAAACAAAACAAAACAAAACAACCCACTAAATTCACTCAAAGAATATTTATTGAATACTCACACTATAACAACGTTTTAAAATACATTATCTCATTTTACTCATAGTAAGACTGTGAGGTGGGCAGCTATAATTATTTCTAGTTTACAGGGGACACAATGGGAGGTTAGAGAGATGACTCACCCAAGGATATTCAGATTGTGAGTGGATGGCCTGGGGTTTCCACTTCAAGGCTGGCTCCTATGCCACAGCTCCCTAGTACATCACAGGAAATGCTTTTCAGTTTTCCAAAGACCGTAAACATATCTTTCCTCCCCATCATGAAAGTATTCCAGGAGACTTTGGAAATGTGGAAAAGTTGGAATATATGGGTGTTGGAATATATTTTAAAAATCCCACCATTCACAAACAACCCACATCAATTTTAACTTCATTCTAGATTTTTCAGTGCAGTTTTTTAATACATGAAAGGTTATGTAAAAAGAATAAAATATCAGTATGTACAGTGTCATATTCTGCATTTCTCATTTAAAATGATGTCAAAAGAATGAGGAATAGTCTCTTTTAAAAAATTAATTAATTAATTAATTAATTTTTGTAGAGACAGGGGTCTCACTACATTGTCCAGGCTGGTCTCAAACTTCTGGGCTCAAGTGATCCAGTGATCCTCTTGCCTTGGCCTCCCAAAGTGCTGGTATTACAGGCGTAAGCCACCGCGTCCAGGACTGTCTTGAATGTACTGTCTCCTGAGTTAGGGGGAAGAGGCATGCTGAGGCTTTGGGGTAGACTTAGAGCTGGTCCTATACTGCAGCAGCAGGGCCTGGGGCACCAGCAGGACTGCCCCGAAGAAAGGGCTTCCCCTGACTTGAACAGGATGTGGCCCAGCAGCCACCAGGTGATGAAGGGAAGCCGTCCACGTCTATTTCCTCCACCGACAGAGCGGGCTGTGGCCGAGTCAGTGTAAGCGCGAGTCCCGTAGAGCGCTAGCCGTTGATGTGAAGAGGTCTTCAAACCCGTTTGGCGTGAGGATTCCCCTGCCTTTGCCTGCTTGGTAAAAAACGCGCGGTGTTCTCTCTCCACGGCCGCCAGGTGGCGATGTGGAATAGGAAACGAATCGCTGCTCAGTGTGTGAAAGGCGAAATAAAGGTAGAGCCAAGCAGAGATTTTTAGAGAAAAGAAGGAAGCGAGCTGAAAATGCTCAGCCACTAAGGATATGTGCACCATGCAGAGTGAGGAGGGAGGGCGAGAGCCTGGCAGAAGTAGACACACACTGGGGGAGAAAGATACAGCAGCAACGAGCCAATGAACACATTGTCATTAAAAATCTCCTATGAGAGGTAGTGAGATGGAAGTGGAATTCCTGTGGGTTGTGGGGTCACAGGGATCAGGCTTGGATGCAGCTTCAGGCACTTTCTAGTGATGCGACTGTGGCAAGTTTCTTTGCTTCTGAGCCTCAGGCCTCTTGTCTGTAGAATGGACCGTTCCTCGGGGCTGCAGGGCATATGGGAAACGGAGAAAGGGGGTTCTTCTCCTACGGGCTCACTGCACCTGCTGGGAAGGTGCAGTAAGCTCACGATTCTACACGGTGTTCGATTCTCCCTGTGCCCGTTAGCACTGTCATCTTCCTCGGAGCCCTCTCTGGGTGCCTTGTTCGTAGAAAGTGTCCAATACTGTGTTGGCTGCATTGAATCAGTTGAGCGGGTGTACTTTACAGAAAATGATCAAGGGTTTCGAGTTGTGAACTAGAGGGTAGCTACTACAGGCCATCAGATAAGGGAGCAGGAGGGCTTCTTGGAGTAGGTGGAGCTTGAGCCAGTCTGAGAAATCAGGTGGGAAGTGAATAGGGAAATTAGAATCCTGGCATTCTAGGTTCAGGGGACAGCATGAGCAAAGGCCTGGATGTAGGAAAGGATGTGGTGTGCATAGAGGATTTGCTCCTGGTGCTGGGTGAGTGCATCAGAGCAGTCTGGGGAGGGGGATGCCTCGTGGGAAGCCCTAAAATCCCAGCCAGAGTGCTCAGACTTGCCCTGGCAGATGTGGTCCTCTGGGCAGGCAAGTCCAGGATGCCTGTCCCTGGGGCAGCCACCCAATCAAGCCTGTCTTGGTTCCAAATGCTCCTGCCTTGGCCAGCTGTGAAGGGTGAGATCCTGGAGGAGCTTGTTGTCTGCTGAGGCACCTGCCAGGTACAAAGGATGTTGGGGTGGGCAGTGGGCTCAGGTGCCCAGCTGAAGGATGTCAATGTGGTCATTGAGACCCGGATGCTCCCAGGCCTCTGGAGGCTCATGGCCCTTGGGATGTCTGAATCCTCATCTGCAAGGATAGGTTAGGACAGGGATTGTCTGAAAGGTTCGGAGGGATTGCTCGAGACCAATGCACTCTCTGTCCCTCTCCTCCATCAGCTGCCTTGGTGAAATGCGAATGACTACAACTGGCCCCCTCCTTGTGGGTGGCAGGGTGAGGAGCCAAGAAATAGGGCCATGGGCACCTCATTGGGTGAGCACTAGGTCTCATGGACCACAGAACCCCAGGACTAGGGATGAGCTAGGCAATACATGTGTTCTTGTTAAAGGCAGCTCCCCAGATCCTAGCTATGGAGTTGCCAGCCCAGAGACTCATTGTAAGGACCTCGGTCCTAATACAAAGACCTCAGTGTGTATAATGTAAGTGGTCACTGGGCTGTGCTTGGAACGAGACCTTTGATTTTATCCCTGTGTTTGGTGAAAGGCAACCCACTCCACTGCTTGGCTTGGCATGCATCTTCTGGGAAAGGGAGCTGACATTCATTGGGCATCTATTTTCTGCCAAGAACACATACATTATCTCATTTAATCCTTTTCAAGCCCTGTGAGTTAGGTATTATTCTCCCCATTTTACCACTGAAATGGGGCTCCGAGAGGTTAAACCTCTTGCCAGAAGTCACACAGATCATAAGTGGCAGAGGCAGAATTCTAACCCAGGCCTGTTTTAAAGCTCCACGGGCATTCACCCATTTAATCAGCTGCCAACACTTACATCCCGGTCTGATTTTCCAGCTGCTGTCTGTGGCTATAGCTTTTTCCCTTTCCTTGTCTGATTTCTGGCCATCCGTTTCTGCACTGCTCATCCACAGAGGGTAAGCGCTTGGGCAATTTTGCAAAGAAGGTCCCAGAAGACAAGAAAGCAGAGAGATAAAGGAGTGACAAAATGGAATTTTAGGTTGTGAGTCATCTCTCTTAAATTTGTGGATTTTGAAATGTCTTGCTGAAGACATCTTTTCATCCCCCAAGCCTAATAATAACAATAACAACGACACTGAGATAGTGGCTCTCATCACTGAGTGATTTTTTATGTGCTAGCCGCCGAGCTCATGAAATCCTCTCAACAGCCTATGACATAAAAACTATTATGATCTTTATGTTACAGGTGGCAAAACTGAGGGCCGGAAAAATGACTTGCCCATAGTTACATAGCTAGTCATTTACACAGCTAATAGTAAGCTAGTATTTGAATCCAGCCATGGAGCCCCAAAACATAGGTGCTGAGCTGCTGCGTTCCTGCCTCCCAGCAAGCTGCGCCGCCACTCTGATGAGGGAGTCAGACTCAGAAAAGGCCAGCGATGTGCCAGAGTTCTGCTGCCAGGGGAGGACCTGGGGGCGGAGAACTAGAGGCCTTTGAAGTATTTCGTCTGGGCTTCCAAGCCAGGGGGCCCCTAGGGTAGCAGGTGGAGCAGGGAAGCCCCTGCTGCTTGTCAAGGATGGCAGTGCCCCTTGCTCACCTCTGTGCCATCCCCCACCCCGCCCATGGTCAGCACTAATGAGTGTGCACCGAGGACATGATCGAATGGGTAATGTACCCAGCGGAGGGTATCTGTAAGGGTGGGGACACATGCATCCCCTCCAGCTTTCTCTGGACTCTGACCTGCCCCTACATTTTCTCCCAGGAGGAACTCTGGCCAGAGGCTGTCCTGCGACAAACGCGTGGCGCACAGAACGGGGCTGTTTCCACTGCAGTGACTGCATCACCTCCCCAACCTGAGCCTTCCTTGGGCAGTGGGTCCTGGGGTCACACAGGCCACCTGTGCGCTTTCCTTGCTCTGGCCCATCCCTGCTTTCTTCAGAGTCGGGTTCTGTCGAGGAAGGCTGCGCGTGCAGCTCCAGCCCCTCCTCAGGGCCCATGGTCCCTGAGCTGCTGACGCTGGGGCCCGCCAATACCTCCCTCCCCTCCCCTCACCAGGAATCGCCCTTGGACTCCAGGAATACCTCACCCAAGGTCACGCCCCACCTCCAGTGGGCTGGCCCGTGGCTGCTGACTCCTGATGCCCTTGGGACTACTCTTCAGGGTCACAATGTTCAGATCTCCTTGTAGGACCAGCGGCGGCCTCACTTACTATGGCACGGTGGGCCGGCTTTCCCGCTACCCACTCCTGCCTGGTCATTCCGTGCAGGGGTATCTCTTGACTGCTCTTCGCAACAAACCTTGCAATTTTCTGTCTTGAATCTATTTCCCGGGAAGCCCACCGAAGACCACTGCCTTCTCGGGCAGGCCTCTGCTGCCAGCTCCAGCTGCCTCCCCACCGTGAGTCCCCTGGCCTGGGGACAGATACAGGCTCATTCCCGAGTAGCTCCGATATTGATTGGCTATCCTGGGAGGGACTGGTCCCCACAACTGTAGCACATGGATTGAGGGGAGTTTCCCCTTGCCCCCATACTGTCGTGCAGTTACCTGAAGACAGAGCGGGCTCCAAGCAGGTAAAAACAGCAGGAGTGTCTGTCCCAGCTAAAGGCTGCTCCTATGGCTACCAGCTCCCCAGCACCTCTGCCTGCCCCATGCGCAGGCCTTGGGAAAGCTTCCAGGGAGAGAGGCACAGGTGTGTGTGTCAGCACGGAGTGTGCTGGTGTGATGGTGGGGCACGGCCACGGCAGCATCTGCCACACAGAGGTTGCAGGTGAGTGAGGGGCAGGGGACTCGCTTCTGCAAGTGTTCATAATAATATTAAAAACTAGCATTTAAACTGCTCCTGAGATTTTGCAAAGTACTTTCAAATACATCATGTTTGTTCCTTTTGGAAACCCTGTGAGAAGTAGTTATTTCAACTTTCCAGACAAGGAAATGAGACTTGCCAAGGTGCCCCAATCCAGGAGTGACAGACACCCAGCATCATCTGCTCTCGCTGCTCTCCTGCCGGCCTCCCTTCTCAGCTCTCTTGTCTGTAGAATGGACGGTTCCTCTGGGCTGCAGGGCGGATGGGAAAAGGAGAAAGGGGGCTCTTCTCAGCTGGAGAACTCTCACTGCTTGCAGGAAGGTCTGGAAGGCCTTCTCGGTGAGAAGACTCTTGCGAATGCAGAGACGAAGGGAAGGGCGTGCGAGGGTTTCGGGATGGCTGTTCTTTTGAAATCGGCTGCCACTCTTTCTTCCCTGTGACTGTCCCTCACTGGATTCCCACCCGGCATCCTGGCCATAAGCGCTGCTGTCGTGATTGGGTGACCCTTTCCAGAAACAGTGGGTCGGGCTGTCCTGATGTTTTTCTGAATTCAAAGAATTTCACCAATCTCTCAGAACTCAGGGATGGCCCCAGCCAGGCCCTAGAGCCTTACCGAGGAGGCCTCCCACCCCTGATGAGCTGTTGGATTCCATGGGTCATTTCTCTGCCTCTTCTCTTCCCTTTGCTTCCCTTTCCTGCTCCCGCCCTCCTGCTTGGCAGTCCCAGCTCCATTCCTGCCGCCTTGATGCTTCCAAACCAAAGCTGTGTTCTTGGGGGCTCTGCATTGGACATTCTCAGGTGGTGCCAGTGCGGATGGAACTTCCTGCTCTCCCAGCCCCTTGGAAACCCATCTCAACCTCAGCCTCCTGGCTGGCCCCTGGCATCCCCAATTTGTCTCTCAGATCAGGGCTCCCAAGAACACGTGGGAATGAATGGCAGGACAGGCCCTCTCTTTAGCCTCTGCACTTCCCAGGATGCTGAGTGATGCTGAAGGGCCAGCCCCTGGCTGTCTTAAAGTGGAAACAAGGCAAAGGGAAACTGAAGGGAGAAACAAATGGAAGACATAGAGAAAAGAATACTAGTAGCTACTATTCGCTAGTGTCCTGTGCTAGTTAATTTTTGTAACTTATCATGCTTAATCTCTACGGCAGCCATCTCCAGTAGGTATCGTGACCCTCATCTACAGATGAGGAAACAGAGGTTCATGGAGGGGTAATGACTTGCCTAAGGCCCCACAGCTAGTCAGTGGCAAAGTTGGGTAACCCTGGGCTCCATCTGTATCCCAGGAACTCCCTTTGCTTTCCCTTTCCTCCCTCCCTTCCTTCTGTCTTGCTCTGAGCACCACTCTGATTGTAGTGGTGCAATCATAGCTCACTGTAACCTCTAACTCCTGGGCTCAAGTGATCCTGCTGCCTCAGCCTCCAGAGTAGCCGAGACTACAGGCGCGTGCCACCATGCCAGCTAATTAAAATTTGTTTGGTAGAGACAGGGTCTCTGTGCTATGTTGCCCAGGCTTGTCTTGAATTCCTGGCCTCAAGTGATCTTCCCGCCTTGGCGTCCCAAAGTGCTGGAATTACAGGTGTGACCCACCTCATTCGGCATGACTCCCTTTTCTGTTTCCAGCCCAGGCCTCCCAAATTCAAGACCCTTGTATCAGGCCTCCTTATGTGGCCCAGGTCTGCCCAATCAGTGTATTCCCTGTCCCTGACCACAGTGACAGTGACACAAACAGGACCAATGAGGACCCGTGGGAGGAGAAACTCCTTTTTCCCTGGGATTGCCCGTGGGAAGGAGGCTGGGAGCCTGCAGCCTTGGCAATGCCATGTGGCATCCTCCCACAGAGGGAGGCAGAGATGAGACACTGAGAAGAGAGGGTGGAGGCCTCATGGCCCTGTCTGAGCCTGGATCTAGCTATGCCTGAAGCTTGGACCCTGACCTTTTTAGTCAAATGAACCCGTAAATCCTCCTTGTTGGCTTAAGCCAGTGTGAATTCGGTGGCTGCTACTAGTAACTGAAGTCATCTAATACAATGGCCAGAACTCACTCTATTTCTGTTTAAATGATTTCGCTGGATCCGGCTTTTTGAAGCCCCTTCCACACGTAGGCCTTATGGTCAGCATTGCTTCCCAGAAGGTTTGGAACCTTATATTCAGTTGTATTCATCCCAGCCTAGAGCATAGAAGGTGTGTTTGCTAGATTTTAAAATTTTCTACTGTGTATTTTTTTTTTAAATAAATAACTTTTGAGTTCTAGACTAACAGCTGGGATCTGTCTCTCTGTTGTCTCTTCTGACCTCGTTGCATGTTTAATTCTCTTCAAGCCCCTCACCAGACTGCAGACTCTCTGTCTCTGTGGCCTTCGTTGCCTTTATAAATGGGCACGGAACTCAGTGTGGCAGGCTGTGAGTTTCCAGCAGCGCCCCTTCCTACGGTGCTCTCAGGCGCAGTGTAGGAGGCCAGGCCCGTGTTTTGGGGACACCGTGAACTGTTCTGCTTCTGTTTCTTGGCCAGCTTCTGGTCACCTTCAAGAGATGCTTAGCAGCCATTAGGCCATCAGCTGATAGCTCAACCCTCTGGCTTTCTACTCTACCCAGAGGCTGGTGTCAACAAAGAACTAACCACGCACGCTTAGCTAGACCCTCAGTCCCTCAGTTCTCTTTTCTTTCTTTCTTTCTCCCTCCCTCTTTCTTTCTTTTCTTTCTTT
>NW_012103299.1:570905-606131 GCF_000951045.1 Mandrillus leucophaeus | reverse complement strand
GACCTGCCTGAAATCCTGAGAGTCTGACCTTTTGACCGTGAGTCCTACCCTGAGCATTTCTGCAGCACGAAATTCTTTCTGCTGCTCTGCTTGGTCTCTTTCCTTCCGAGCAAGGGGGAAACACAGCTGCTGGAGCTTTGGGGGAGGATGTCATGCTTATTAGGACCCCCACCCCCCCCAAGCTATGGCTCAATCGGATGAACTGCTGACCCTCGAGCCTGCTGCAGGAAGTGTGACGTGCGGACTCTGGCTGGATTCAGGGGCTGTGGGAGAGGCAGAGAAGCAGGATTGAACTCTTGAGCCCAGGAGGTTAAAAATATGTAGGGGAATGGCAGGGCTAGAAGTGTGGATGGCTTCGCTCAGTTCTCGGAGGAATGGGCTTTGCGGGAATGATGTGTGAGCATCCGTGCACTGGCTGCTGGGAGGGTCTGGGTGGGATTTGGTGGCCCTCAGAGGCTGCAGGTGTGGATGCTTGGCTTCCAGGTCGCCCTCGGTCACCTTCAGGTCTCCCTGCAGGGCTGGGAGATTGTCTCAGCGGGGAGTCTTGGCTACAGCAGGTGGTGGACCTGGAAGGCTAGAACCTGTGCCTGCGCTGGGAGCCCCAAGCTCTCCTGAGGAACCCGTGGGGAGGCAGGGAGCTTGGCATCTTTGTACATGTGCCTTGTGGTGGGGGGAGGGGGGATTAGACAGAGTGGTGGGCCCCAGATCCAGAAACTGTTGAGGTGAAGGATGCCCACCCTCCCTCCACCTTCTGCCAAGTGCTTGCTGAGCCCTGCTGAGTTTTGCTGTCCAGTGATCAATTCCCCTTTCTCTTTTGGCAACTTCATCTTGATTTTCTTTTGAAGGAAATCTCAAACCCTGTGATTAGGGTGGGGCTGGCCCTCAGATCCGTGACTGGAGGCTGGACTGACTCAGCCTGGCCAATCAGAGCACTGTGCCCCTCTGGCCGCCGGGATGAGTGTGTGTCCCAAGCTAGACCAGTGAAGCATATATTACTCAGGACAGGCCGAGTTAAACTGCGGGAACAAATCATCGCGCTAGTATCTCTTTACAACAAAATGTGTGTGTGTGTGTGTGTGTGTGTGTGTTTTAAATGTGCCCTTCAACTACTGAAAAAGAGAAGATCCCTCTTCCTGCTGGGGTTGCAAAACTGTGGATTTAACTCCGGGACCTTGCAGGAAGTCTGCCTGGGAATGAAGCTATCACAGAAGAAAGCTGAATGGAGAGAAGTGGATTCCTGATGGTATCATTTGAGCACCTGGAACCGGCCATGCCTGTTTCCCATTACCTGGGGCAATATAGTGTCCTCTATTTTTTCCTTTATGTATTCCTCCTTCCCTCTTGTTTTCCTCCTTCCATCCTTTTTCTTTTTTCTTTGTCTTAAACTGCTTTGAATTAGATAGCTGTTGCTTACAACCAAAATACGTCTAATCTATTAACCCAAACTCTATTTTTCCCAGTAGCTGGTTCAGAACTCACCTCCTCCATGCAGCCTTCCTAGATCAGTACCCTCTCTTACAGATTCACTTCTTTTCAACGCTCCCTCAGGATTGATAACTGTTATTTGTGTGGTATCCTTTTGTGCTTATTTGTATATTGTCATTTGATGGTATTGCTCTTTTATGTCCTTAACTAGATATTTTCAAGTCAAGTAGAAAAAAAAGCAACAACAAAGATATTTACTAAACTCTTCTGGTTGTGTGACAGTGTGCTGGAGGCTGGGGTGGAGTGAGAGTAAGTCATTTAAACACACTAAGAGAAGGCCGGGCCTTCTATTATTGTAAGTGGCTCACCCCCTGTAATCACAGCAGTTTGGGAGGCCGAAGTAGGAGGATCGATTGAGCCCAGGAGCTTGAGACCAGCCGGGGCAACATACAATTAAACATCTGGGGAACATCTTAAAAAAAAACTTTTTTTAAAATAGAAGATTTAAATTGGGTCAGAGATGAAACTCACACATTAGGAAGGTTCATTCAAGCTGGAGGAGTCTGGGGAGGGGTCAAGGAGGAGCGGGGATTCGTTCTGGGGGCTGTCGGAGGGTGGCAGGCCTGCACTGAAGGTCACCCCCTTGGCTCTGATGACTTGGAGAAAGACTTCCCTCAGTAAGAAAACAGGGAGAGGGGCACAGCAGTCGCTGCTGAACAAATTGCCTCCGTGGTGCCCATTCAGTCTCCATTGACCCCTAACATTTGAAGCTGCCTCAACTGCAGACTCTGGCATCAGTTCTGTGACCAGCCGGGGAGTGTGAACAGTTCCTCCAATGTCTCTCTGGCTGAGTCAACATGACGTCGTCACCTCACTGTGACCTACAGCCCCAGCAGGCCCCTCTCCTGTCTTGTTTCTCAGTGACCCCGCCTTGACTCAGCTCTACCCGGATTCTTCACTTGAAACCTGATTCCATCTGGGGGCGGGGGTTCCTGCCTCCATCCGAGTCTTTGCAGGTGCTGAGCCCTGTCCAGGAACCTCCAGCTAGGTCCCTGTTGCCAGGCTCTGCACATTTCTGCTCTGCTCTTCGCCTATTTCTGTCTGCCTGGCTCTCCCCAATCTGCCTGCCCCTCTTGGTTGGACCATCTGAGCTCCGGGCTTTGGCCGGTCCTCATGCATTCATTGCATCCAGACAGGCGTGGCTAGGCCTGGTTCTGGGGACAGTAAACTCCTTCAGCCCTCTGCCAATTTGCCTCCTTCTCTCCAAGAACCAGTGTCTCTCCAGCACCTTCCATGACACGTGGGGTGCGGTAAGAGGCAATGATCGTCCCAAGGTCACGTGGAGGTTCTGCAGTTTTATTCAGAAATGTTAGTGAAGCATTCTGGCGTTCTCAGATGGTACTCAGGGGGCAAATATTGTTCGAGTAGTGAAGAACAACTTTCCCTTCTGGTTTTGGAGGAATCGGAAGGGAAAAGCTTGGAATTCTATATGCTCCAGCTCGTGGCCTCGTCTTGACAAAGCCCTTTGAAGACTGAAATAACTGCAGCTCCCGGCTAGCAGCAGCAGCACTTTCTCTTTGTCTGGAAACTGCTGTGCTGGTGTTTGCAGAAGGGGATCCTCCCTGCTAACTGTGTACTCTTTCAGCCCTGCAGAAGGCCGACTTCCTAGGAAACAGGACTGCTCATCCCACCGGGCCTCCCTGTTGTGTATCTTGTCTTCAAATGAATCATTGCTTCTTGTGACTTATTGACAGGCCCGATTTGGCCCTGCAGAGAACCCAAAAGCTGAGGGTGGCCGCCCAGACCCCTCGGAGGAGAGAAACCTGGACTAGGTCTTTGGATTCCTGAGGTTAAGAGTAGGACCCTCCAGTTACAACCTGAGGGAAGTTGCTTTACCTCTGAGAGTCTGTTTCCTGATCTGTAAAGTTGGAATAGCCATTTCCACCTTACTGGCGGGCATCGTGAGACAATATTTTTTTCAAACACTGGTGTAAATGTGGAAGGCCAGAAAGAGTTCAGTATTTGAGGCGATCAGCAAGGCTGTTGACATGGAGTTCTTTGGCCCCATAGTGACAGCGTGCACGTAATACCTTCGTTCTGCCAGGCCAGCTTCTCAGTCTTCCTCCTGGAGCTCCTCTTTTGGTTCCTGGGCTGGGCTGGGCTGGGGGGCCTGGCTGGTGGTCCTGATCTCATCAGGCATCCCTACTATCTGCCCAGGGTTGCACTTTAGGACCAATGCACTCTGCCCAAGTACTCTTCACTTTGTCTATTGGCAGCTCATGCTGTTTATTTTTGTTTACATTTTACATTTTATCAAAGTAATACCAATAGATAGTTGACAACTTTTACACGTCTTAATGGCAGAGACTCCCTACTTCCATAGCTGGCTATGGTGCTCCAGAATATAGATGGTATTTTCCAGCCTCCTTTGCACCTAGGAGTAGCCATGGGACTAGGTTCTGGCCAGTGAAGACTTGGTTCTGGCCAGAAGTGTTATGTAGTAGCTTCGGGGGAAACTGCCTAAAAAGACAGATGGTATGTACTCTTTTTCATCTTTATCCCTTCCATCTTCCATCCTGCTGACTGGAAGGTGGATTTGATGGCTGGAGCTGGAGCAGCCATATTGATCTAGAAGGTCATCTTGGAAATGGAGGCCATGCATGGTGTAGCAGTGAGAAAAAGGAGCTCCAGTCTTCTAGAACGTTTTGGAGCAGCCCTGAGATGCCAAGCTCCAGCCTTTTGTCTGAGATAGAAATACATTTCTGTTTTTTTTTTTTTTTTTTTGAGATGGAGTCTTACTCTGTCACCTAGGCTGGAATGCAATGGCATGATTTCGGCTCACTGCAACCTCTGCCTCCAGGTTCATGCGATTCTCCTGCGTCAGCCTCCCAAGTAGCTGGGATTACAGGCACCTGCCACCATACCCAACTAATTTTTGTATTTTTAGTACAGACGGGGTTTCACCAAGTTGGCCAGGCTGGTCTCGAACTCCTGACCTCAGGTGATCACCTGCTTTAGCTTCCCAAAGTGCTGGGATTACAGGCGTGAGCTACCATGCCTGGTCACATTTCTGTTTTAATTAAGGGCTTTTGTTTTGAGTTCCAGTTTCTTTTTGCTAAAACTGATTGGAGCAGAACCAAGTTACATGTAGCTGTATCTTGCGCTACAGTTTCCCACTGCTGAGTCTTCTCCCAGAGGCAATCACTTGCTGCTCTTGAGCTGTCTCTTCTAATATTTCCCTCCAGATGTCTGAACAACAGAGCTCTGCTGCTATGTCTTGTTTATGTGTTTATTTTATTTTAGATGTTATCTATTGATATCTTCCTATGAAATACTGGGATTCAGCTCTCTGTTCACCCCCAATCCTCTGCTACTGCCTCCAAACACTGTCCTTCTGCTCCTTCTCCCAGTGCAGATGTCTGGCTGAATCCACATATCGTGCAATTGTCCCTTATTACACCCGTGTGAATATTGTTCACATCTGAGCTCAGTCCCTATACAGGGAGCGTTTTAAGATGATATTTTCTTTGTGAAAATAACTCTTTACTTTGCATGGAATTAATAATGTATCTTTTGGGATGTGTCTAGTTCTTTTTTCTTTCAGTACTTTGTGGAGGAACAAATTACATGTAGTAAAATGTACAAATCTTCAGTGCACAGCTTAATGACTTTTACACATGATCTCCTGTGACACCTCCCCCAAGGCTAAGATATAGAACATTCCTGTCATCCCTGAGGGTTCCCTTGTGTCTCCGTCCAATTATTACCTGCGTAGGCTTTTCTCTCCAGATATAATCACTGTTTGGACTTCTATTCCCATAGATTAGTTTTCCTGTTTTTGAATCTCATATGAATAGACTCCTACTACATGTGTCCTTTTCTGCCTGGCTTCATAATGTCTTGAGATCCGCAAGTTGTGGTGTGAATCAGCCATTCATTCCTTTTAATTGCTGAGTAATATACTTTGGATGGAAACACCACACTCTGTTTATCCATCTCTTATTTGATGGGCATTTGGCTGGTCCAGTTTTTGGCTATAATACTCTTGTACCAGTATCTTTGTGGACATAGGCACTCACTTTTCTGGATATTCCTGAGACTGGGATTGCTGGGCCATTGATGGGTGTATGTTTAACTTTATAAGAAACTGCCAGCTGGGTGCAGTGCCTCAGCATTTTGGGAGGCCGAGGTGGGTGGATCACTTGAGGTCAGGAGTTCAAGACCAGCCTGGCCAACATGGTGAAACCCTGTCTCTACTAAAAACTAGCCAGGCATGGTGGCACACACCTGTAATCCCAGCTGCTCAGGAGGCAGAGGCAGGAAAATCGCTTGAACCTGGGAGGTGGAGGTTGCAGCAAGTCAAGATTGCACTACACTCCAGCCTGGGCAACAGAGCAAGACTCTGTCTCAAAAAAAAAAAAAAAAAAAAACCAAAAAAAAAAAAAAAAACCAAATAAAATAAAAAGAACTGCCAAAGAGTTTTCCAAAGTTGTTGTACCATTCATGCTCCTGCCGGTAGCAAATGAGAGTTCCAGTAGCTTTGCTGACTTGTAACACTTGGGCTTGTCTGTTATTCTTAATTTTATCTACTCTGCTGGGTGGATAGTGATTGTCATTGTGGTCTTAATTTCCATTTTCCTGATGACTAATGATATTGAGGCCCCCTTCATGTGCTTATGGGCTGTTTGAACATCTTCATTTGTGAAATGCCTGTTCAAGTCTTTTGCTCATTTTTGGCTTCCTTAGTTATCTATGCCTAATTTAATCATAACTGACTTGTCCCCAAGCCGTCTGAGAGAGCCATGCAATGATCACCTGCAGCCCCTCCTGTCCCCGCCTCCCAATGGGGCTGGCAGCTCTCTCCACCACTGCACATCTGCACATTCTGGGACCCTGCATTCTTTCCTGGGCTGGATCTCTGCTTCGCAAATCAGATCATGTCTTAGCCAGTGTACTCCTTCATTTTTGGTGGAGCACGGTCCCAGGAGCTCCATGCAAAAGGATACTTGAGAAGGAAATGTTTTGAGACCTTCCATGCCTGAAATACCTCTTGATTATCAATCAAGTAGCCCACTTGATTGATGATCTGATTAGGTTTGAATTATTTTCCCTCGGCAGGCTGAATCATCGAGCCTCTGCCTTTTGGCTTCCAGAGTTGCTGTTGAGAAGTCTGATGCCATATTGATTCTTGATCCTTATTATGTGACTTTTTCCCTGCTCTGGGAACCTTTTGGGATTTTTTTATCAGTAGGAGTTTCAAAATTTCACAAGAATGTGTCTTG
This sequence comes from Mandrillus leucophaeus, assembly GCF_000951045.1. Taxonomy (NCBI): domain Eukaryota; kingdom Metazoa; phylum Chordata; class Mammalia; order Primates; family Cercopithecidae; genus Mandrillus; species Mandrillus leucophaeus. The sequence continues at coordinate 599,424 of NW_012103299.1, read as the reverse complement.
TTGGGAAACTGTTCATTGACTGCCTTGGGTTCTCTGCAGGCCTTTTATATCTGGAATCTCTTATCATTCAGTTCTGTACTATTTCTTAGATAATTTTCTCTCTACCATTTTCTCTGTTCCTTCATTCTAACGCTCTTACTACTTGGGTGTTAAATCTCCTAGACTGATCTTCTAGCTTTCTTATCTTTTTCCTTCCATGGTCTATTTCTTTCTGAGAGATTTTCTCAAATGTATCTTCCAACTGTTTTATTGTATTTTTTATTTTTTCTCTTTTATTCTAATTTTCAGGAACTCTTGTTTGGTTTCCTGAATGTTCTTCTTTATATCCCCCTAAGAAATGGGATGACCATGAATAGCTGAGATACACCTGTGAATGTGGGCAGGAGGCCTACAAGGGCCAGGCTGGTGAAGCCCTTGAGTGAAGTGGACAGGGTAGGGGACAATAGGGAGTGCTGGGGACTGTGTCGAACTGGAATGTGGGCTCAGTATTGGTAGATGTTTTTCTTCTTGAAAAGATGCTGGAAATTTGGATTTTTGTGGCTTGCACATGCTTGCAACAAACTTGGTGTTTAAAAAATCAACATGTAAGTCAAACAAAACACACTTACAGGCACTATTTAGCCTATGAGTCACCATTTTGTCACCCCCAGGTATGGACCCTACAGTGTGCAAATGAGTGTTCCGTTCCTTCTCTTTTTTGTTTCTTACAACAACCCTGTGAAGCCTCTTGCCATGTGTAGAACCTGTCTCAGGACTAAGCACAGTGTTCTGTTTCAAGGTTTTTTCTTTCTTTTTTTTCAAAAAAGCGTTGACCTCAGGTAGCCAAGGAGCGTGCTGCTCAGATCTCCCTGCTGTGAAGAATGAGGTTTGCTCACAGCTTCCAGCTGCCCCACTGTCAGGGCCCCTGACGGTGTCCCTGCTGAGCCACACTCTTCCCAGGCTGCTCTCAGCAGTGACTGAGCACGCAGGGGTGCTGGAGCAGGGCCTCTGTCTGTCCAGTACAGGCCTCATGCTTCACTCTGGGGCTCCCCATCATCCTGGCAGGGACTTTTGGGGCTGAACTGCAGTCCCACCCAGCCCTCCTTCTGCCCCTCTGTCCCTCCAAAAGTATCAGAATGCACCACGGGCTGAGGCTCTGCCTACCCACACCTGTTCTTCACGTGATCCTTCGCAGTGTTTCCCCTGCGTTTGATTCTGCCTCTGCTTCCTAGAGGACCCTAACGGGCGCAGCTTTTGGGGCTCTAGGCTTGGAAATATAAGTATGGAGCTGGCTTCCCTCTTGACCTTCTTGACCTAACATGTTTGCGTAGACAAGTGGTGGTTGGAAAAGGAATCTCAGGACATTCAAAATTGGCAGTGGGGGCCTCAGAGAGCAGCCGGCCCCATTCCTTCTGCACAGCTGCAGCCATTAGGAGGCTGGGGACCTCTCCACCAGGTGCTGGTGACCATCTGGAGGGGTCACAGGAATGGCTTCCTTTCTTGGAGGCACTGGGATGACCCAGGGGCTGGAGGGCCAGAGCTCTCTGCTGGTTTGCTATTTTCTGTTGGAATGTGGGGAATACAGTTAGACTGCTTTCTCCTGAGGGCTGTGAGGAGCCTCCTACCCTGGCCCTGCTTCGAGACACTTGGGGCAGGGGAGTTTGATCTCCTTCCTGGGGGTCCTCCGTCGCTTTGGTCATTGTGCTCCCAGCCATGCTGGCTTCCTGGTAATATGAGTTTCCATGGCGTGGCATGCTAAGGAAGAGGTAGGAGCCCTGTATGAAGGCACGAAGACGATGTTTGCTGAATGACCGTGGAGAAGGGAGGTCTGAGCAGTGGAGGCGGTGGCTTCTCTTTCTTCTCATATCTCATTATTGTGCTTGCTCTCCATTGAATATTTCAAAATGACACTTTTGCAATCAGGGTCACCTGACCTTGGCTGTTGAAAGGGATGGGGCTGTGGCAGCTTCTGGGGAGGGAGACTCCTTCCATCTCCCTCTCCTCACTGTCCCCCTGACAGTTCCCATGCACTCGATGGAGCAATGGGACCGCCCTTTCTGTCCTTGCCTTACTAGGTGAACGTGAGCCCAGGGCTTGCCTTTCTCCCTAACTCATTTGCTGCAGACCTCGCCTGCACTTTTCAAGTTGGAAACGAGGAGAAGTGTCTCTGCTGCCAGGTGGCTGTCAGTGTTTCTCCTGCAGAGGTGGGCACGGGCCCCAACAGAGACCTGGGAGGGGAGGGTCTGAGAATGGTGGGTCTGGCGAGCCCAGAGGACTGTCTTCATTTTCATGGTGTTATTCTTGGCTAAGAAACCCAGGCGAGCTCTCTAGCTTTTTGAAAATTTGCCCCACTTACTCTGAGAAGGCACTTGGACCCTGTCCTGGGGCTCCATTTCGTTCCTTTGTGCCTTTCATCGTTTCACTTTTTAAAAATACATTTCTCTTCATTTCAGCTGAGTCATTTTCCTCCTCCTCCTCCTTCTCTTCTTGACACTCCCGGGAGCCAGAAGGAGCCCTGTCCCGAATCCTTGGCTCCTGCAGGCCAGATCTTTTCCAAATGTCAAACTCTTAGGAACCTTGGCACAGAGCAGAGTGGGCTCTGGCCCCAAATCTCTTTCCTCCCTCGTCTTTGTCAGGCTCTGCTTTCCTTTCTCAGTAAAGAGGTTTATTAATTAGCTTTTCTGTGAGTCCTTTGCCTTGAGGCTTTCAGAGGGAGCCCTGGCAGGAAGGGCCCTCTGCTCCTGGGCATGGGCCTTGGTGCCACCCTGTGGAGCTTGCCACAGCGTTCCTGGTGGAACTCAGCCCGGTGAGAGCACCGTGGGGCTGTCCAGGGGCTGCTCAGTGTCCAGTCACCTCGCTGGGGCAGGGGCTGGGACTCGCTCAGGGCTCCCACTTAGTTAGCCTCCAACCCCTCATGCCCACTTCAGGCAAAGTCCCACCCTGTGGGGCTGGCCCCTCTATCAGGTCCCTTAGAGACCTGAGCCTGCCCCAGAAGGGACAGGACAGAGGAAAAAGCATGAGGCAGCTCATCCCGTCCGTGATCTTGGCTTTAGGCCACTGTCTTCTGAAACGGCCGCGAGAAGTAGTCACCACCCTTTACGTGGCATGTCATAGTCTTCAAAGCATTTCCTAGGCTTTGTGACTTTTTATATAGCTTAAGTCATTTTATCTTCAGCTGCCCCCCACTCCCCTGAGGAAAGCAGGGTAGCTGTTAGTTTCCTTATTTTGTAGCTAAGGAAACAGACTTAGAAAATCGAACTGATTCGCCAAGGTCTCAGGGCCAGTCCTGATTTTTTCAGTCATTATTTATATTTCTTTCTTATCCCCAAAGAGATTTACCTGGTGCAAGATGAGTAGGTGGCTGGATTGGCACCCCTGTTTATGTCTCCTGACTCCAAAATTACAGGTTTCCCAGCGATTTTCAACTTTGACACCCTCTCACTGATTCTATGACATGTTGATCCCTTGTACAAGGATGCAAGGATATGTTTGCTTTAGAAGTTAAAGTAAATTGAAACGTATCTGATTTGACATTTTGGCACCCTTTTAGACAAGAGGTTTCTTCCATTCATTTATTCACTCACACCGAGCAATGGCAGGGCTGCTGGGGATACAGGCAACAGTGTACAAAAAATGACACAGCCTCTGTCCTCATGGAGTTTAGAACCTGTGGCTCCTATAGTACCAAGGGTGAAAACAGCTTAGATTTGAAGAGTATGGTGTAAGATCCTCCAGCCTGTCTTGGGGACAGCCAGTCACTATGGAAGAAGCGAGACTACCCCTGTCATGCTCTGACAGGCCTTGGGGGACGAGATGCCACAATGGGGACTGCAGGAGAAGTGGGAGGGGAGAAGAGAGGAGGCCTGGAGCACCGAGGCACCATCCGGAGAAGGTCATCCTGGAAGTGGATCCTCCAGCCCTGGTTGCCCCAGCCACCACCATGTGAAGAGTCTAACCACCCTTTCCAAATTTCTTACCTATAAAATTATGAGCAAAATAAAATAGTTGTTTTATACCTACTAAGCTTCAGGGGTAGTTTTGTTAAACATAGCAATAAACCTCTGGGACAGAATTCTAGGGACTGATCATTCTTTCTGAACAAAGCCCTCTCTGGAGCCCTCAGCCCTTTGCAGAATGTTATTCATATCTCGGGGGACAAGCAGGTGGTCCCTGTCCTCTCTAGCCTGCCACTGCTTTTTTACATGCACATTCCCCCTGAATTTTAAGAACTATAAAAATTCCTGGAAATTATCGAATGGGAAATGGAACCAGCTGATTCTCCTCCTTACCTTGTGAACAATACTCTGCCTCTGAGAATTCCATGTAAGAGCTTTCCTTGTTTCTCCCAAGTTTTAGCTCACCCAGGCAGGCATGATGTTCAATGGTGGCAAGGTGGTTACAGATTCTAAGGCGCCATGAGATCTGGGTTCATCTTGGTGTGGAGTCCATTTCATGCATAAGCCTCGGTTGGCTTTGTGACTCTTTTTTTTCTGTACTCTTTGGAAAGTGACATTTTTTGTTGTTCTTTTTGGGGAGTGATAAAAACTGAACTGCTTATGCAAGCAGCAACACGGGACTCCTTGCCCAAGTCTTCTATTGCTCTTTTCTTCTCTTCTCCACCCACAAAAAATAATTCACATAAAAACTGTTCTCTGGCCAGGGGCTGTCCCCTCTCAGCAGGGGGCTTTCTTTTTTGTTGACTTTAGAACCAGTTTGGTTTTCTGTGTCCAGATTTTGGGGTGCATAGATCCAGCTTCCTTTGGAAACTCTGTTTAAATCCCAGCATATTTGGAAGCTCTCTGACTTCTTCCTCCCACAGCCTAATAGTTCCAGAACAGTTGGATTGGAACAACCCTGGGGTTTAGAGGGAGGCAGCTGCATTTCTGGACTCGTTTGGGTGCATTTAACCCATGTGTTCACACTTGGGGTGCAAGAAGACAAGGCGGAGGGGTGCATTTGCATGCTGACTCTAGAGCTCACTAGTTTGTGACTGGCTCCAGGCATATTAAATGCCATGAAGCCTCAGTTTCTTTATCTTTAAAATGGGTTTCAGAAATAATATCCCTAAAGCACCAGGCAAAGCATAGAGCACATGAGGGGTCCCCAGGAACCTGCAACTGTCCTGATGAGGCTGATGATGTTGGTGAAGAGTTTGGAGGAGCCTGGCTTCTCAGAAAGGTGATGGGGTGAGTTTAGTGAGGAAAGCGCCAGCTGCATGTTTCAGGAAAGCCAGATGCTCCCTAAATGCTTTGCCAGTGGTGCATGATAAGAACCTTATAAAAAATATCCACATGCAAAGAAAAATGAGGAGGTTCCATGATTCTCCTGCTTTCCTTATCAGAACCAAAATTTGAGTCTTTGCTGAGAGCAAAGGTGAGAGCATTAACTTTTCTTTCCGTTTTGAAGCAGAACTCCTTGGAGGCCTGGAACTACAAATATAAGAGTATAATTATTCTTTCCCCAAGCCTCGTGTAAAATAGGAATAACACTGATGGGTTTAACTTAAAAATAAACTTAAAGTGGAGATTCTAGGCCTCAAGTTGGGGAAGGTGTGTGGGCATAGGAGTCCTGATCTCAGTTTGAGTTCAGACCCCACCCCACTCACTAGCCACACAGTTTGGGACAAGGCTGTACCACAGTTTCTTCACCTGTAGAATGAGGATGATGCCTATTATTTGTGGGACGTAATGAGGATGACATAATGCATGCAAAATGCCTACTGTGGTGCCTGGCATGTAGTAGGTACACCAACAGTGGCACAAATTGAGTAAACCAGGGGCTCTAGCTCTATTCTGCTATTGTGAGCAAGAGCTGGGGAGGAGGCAGTGGGCTCCCCTGTGTGTGCCAGGCCACTCAGCTGTTAAACTGGTGGTGCCTGCTGCAGGCTCAGTCTGAGAGAAGGGGAGGCCAGGCCACGGGGGAGACTCAAAGGTGAGACCAGAGTGAGCCTTGAGGACCTCCCTAATGGGGTGTGGGGCTGGTACTTCCAGGCCGACTGCGTGAAATTTATTCTTCTCCTTGTCTGGGTGACTCAGGCAGGGGCTTGGACAGAGTCCCTGTGATGGAGGAGAAGCCTAGGGTGGACTTCTTCACCTGGCTTCTCTCCCTTTAGGCTGAACATCCGCAGAAGCATAGAATTCTCTTGACATACAAGTCCACTTGTTCAAAGCTGTGCCCCTGAGCGTTGGACATCAATGACCCTCTCAGACAATGACGCTACTCACGTGGAAGCCATTTATTTAAAACTTTTATTAATGCTTGAAGAAAAATAATGCAATGTGACAATGTACAGGTCCTGTTGCCTAAATCCGTAACAGAAACAGATATTATGACTTAGCAAGCTCACGTGGTGCCAATTCTGAGATCAGACGGGGTTGTTCCTCCTTAGGAAGTGGCCACTGGAAGCATTGTTTTTCCATGCTATTTCCGTGAAGCCTTTTACTTGGTTCAAGTTTAAATTTCTCCCTTTGTGTGTGTGTCTGACTATAGTTCTGGCCTGGTGTTTTCTATTTATTTAGTTTTAGATGTCAGCATTTTACTATACTTGGTCCTCTCATTTCAGAATAACAGGGCTATTTATTGATACAAAGGAGAGGTGTTCAGATCATCTTGTTAAGATGCAGAGCTCAAAATAAACACTAAATCTTTATTTGGAGATCCACATCCTTCCTCAAAGGAAGGCTCATGAGTAAATTTGTATGCAGTATAAAGCCCAAGGAGAGGGTGTATTTTTAATGACTACTTTGCTTACATTTTAGATTGTGCAAATGTCTCAATCAATGCTTACAGACATTTGGACCTTCCTCGGTTTTGAGCAGGAGACCCTGAGCAATAAATACTATTGTATGCTTCCAATAACATGAGGGACAGGATTGAAATGCCATCTACCTGACTTCTGAGAAGAAGACAAACCAGTGGCGTGAAAAATATACAACAGAGATCAGTCAATGGGTTCAAATGAACATAGTGAGCAATCTTATGCCTTGGGGGAAAACACAGAGATAATAAATACAAATGACAAATATTTACAATAGAAGCAACAAATGGGACATCAGTAGGCGAACACATAAAACATTTACACGGAGGAAAATGGAAAAGTGATGCCTTTCACACATCCAGTCCAGGAGCTGGCGGACAAATGAACAGCTGACTCAGCAAGGCGGGAGAATGTTACTGCTTTGGCTTTTGAGTGATGTCAGTAAAACAGTCAACGTGCCTGCCGCGGTGGCTCACTGCAGGAGACGGCCACGGTTTACACGCGTTCCCATGGCAGAGCCTGACACACAGGTCCTCCTCCCCCCAAGGGCAGAGCTGGATTAAGTGCACCAGCTCTTCTGTTCTCTGCAGGCCCAGGTCTTGCTGGGTGCTGGGGGGACCGGTGGCGGCGGTTGGAGGTGGGGTTTCCTCCCCTCCCCCAACCAATGATTCTCCCCCACCCCGGCATGGATCATGAAAGACTGGGATTGGATTTGGGTCATAGAAATACTAGCTGTGTTTTGGTTGAAGGCATTCTCCAGGAACAAGTCATTTTAGAGCAGATACACTTAGTTTCTTGGTGTCTGGCTTCAGGTTGCCTTGAGGAAGAGCTGATGAGTTGACAGATAAAGATGCATATGCTTTTTGGCCCACTCACTAGAACAGAGATCAGTGAACTGTGTCCTGTGAGTGAAATTCAGCTGGGGGCCCGTTAAATAAATCTTCCTGGAAAGGAGCCAAGCCCTCTGGTTTGTGTGTTGTCTGTGGCTGCTTTTGTGCTAGGACGGCAGAGTGGAGCAGTTTCGACAGAGACCTCATGGCTCGCCAAACTGAAAGTACTGGATTCACTAGCTGGCCCTTTGCAGACAATGTTTGCCGACCCCTGCTCCAGAAGAGCCCAGCCCAGAATGCCAGGCCACTCCCTACAATACCAGCTCCTGCTTGAGAAAGGATAGGCTTTAATTTGATGGCCTATTAGGAAGAAAAGGCCTATTTAGGTGATGTTTTAAATAACCCAAGAAACCCACTGCTGAGACTTTAAATGAAAATCCTCACTCTCCTTTCCTCGTAATTTTATTTCTGTCTCTTCTCTCTGCCTTTATTTGTCCCCTTGGACTCCTCTCCTTGTTGCTAAATTTCCAATTAGGATCTGGAAAATCCTGTTCCTTAGAGATTTTCAGCAGTCTCCTCGATTTTATGTAAAAGGTCAGCATTTCCTGATGGGAATTACTAAGTAGTCTTCATTCTCTTCTTTCCTTTCCCATCCTCTCACATGGAGAAGCCAGGTTTCCAGCTGGGCCTCCTGGAATCGCCAGGACACAGCTTTACCAGTCTTGGCTGAGGGTCAAGGTGAGATAACAAAACCCTAAGGGAAATTTGTCAAATGGGCTCCCCACGTGTGCATTTTCCTCTGGGTGGAAGGTTTCCCCCAAGTGGGCAGGAGTGCGTGTCAGGCAGTCAGATGTATGGCTATGTCGCTGTTTGATAGCTTTTACAATAGAACTTAACAACAACAACAAAAAAATCAGCCTCAAAGGATGGGCTGTTTTTTTTTTTTTTTTAAATTTTTTTTTAAACCCCTTTGAGCTGGTTTTAATGACCCAGTTGCTTTGTTTGAAAGCCATTTATTTAGACGACAGATATGTAGATATAACTGGATAAATAAAAAAGTGAAATCGAGATTTGAAGCAGTGGTTAAAATATAAACTTATAGGGGCCACTCCCTTGGACAGTGTCCCCCCCAGCCCAGACAGAACAATGGCTCAGAAATTACACATAGAAATGACACTCCTCCCCCCACCCCCGCCAAGAGCTCTGAACCTCAAGGTCCCACACAAGAAACTGAATTTCAGTTTGGCACCAAGCACCCCCTCGGCCCCTGCCCCCTCTCCACCCTTCTCCTGCATTCTAAGCGATATTTATTTTTACATTCACTCCTGTCCTGGAATCCAGCCGCCCTGACTTCCGTGGAGACAGCACCAGGCGCTGCTGCACCAGAAGCTTCGGGGCGGGGCCCAGCACCCACTGTGTGGCCCAGCTCCGGGGGCCCTGCCTTACCCTGCCCCTCCCTGGTTCACCTCCCCCACAACAGAGCGGCCGACACCCACTGGCTCCACAGATGGAAAGAAGACAAAGGTACAAGGATAACGCGGGCGCGCTCCCTTGAGTACGTGTAAGTGCAGAGTTCACCAGGCACCCCCGAGACCCCACGGCCCCAGGGGTCTCCATCTCACCTGTCCGTTCCGCGAACACACACCTCGATGAAGTCCACAGTCCCCACAGAATCCTGTGTGTGACATCCCCCCTCTCTAATGGTAAATGTTTTGGAATGTCCATAGATAAGAAAATGGACGGCGTGGAGGAAAGATTTCGCGGCCTGGCCTTTCATTTCACCTCCGGATATCGGAATACTCAGACTGTTCATCCTCCCACTCACTGCTGCCGGAAGGTCCCTGAGCCCCAAGGCCCCCGACTCTGCCCCGGGCATGGGCGTTTGGGTGGCTCTTGCTACCTCGCTCACCCTTGGCACCTCGGCCAGTCTCCCTACTGCTGGGTTCTGGGAGGTGATGTCCTGCTTCCCCGTGGTGGGCCCTGGAGAGCTTGGCTCTGTCCACCTGGGGCTGGCGCTCAGGGGGCGCCGTGGGAGGCCTCTGGATGGCTGAGGTGCAGAAGCTCAAGATGGAGCACAGGCTTCCCCAGTTCTGCTCACACTGAACCTGCACGCTGTGGGTGATGGCCTCCTTCACCTCCTCCCCACAGGTCAGCAGCAAGTTCACGAGGTCCACGTAGGGTCTAAAGATTGAAAGCAGAGAGAGAGAGAGAGAGAGAGAGGGGCTGGGAATGGAGCAAGTCCCAAATGGACCACAGAGGGTAGCGGCAATGCTGGGAAGGAGGCATGGCCGGTGCTTGGCTTGGGTTCGATGGAAGGTCTCTCTCAAATGACTTCAAGCCTTTTCTCATAGTTTATGGAGTACTGGCCTTAACCAACACTTATTGGGTGGCCATTGTGTCCCAGGCTCACAGGTGCATAGGGTAAGAGCTTATGGCTCTTAGGATGAGCGCTTAGGACCCTAAAAGGAAGACCCTCTGGGGAAGGTGAGAAATCTGGGTGGCTGCGGGAATAATGGCAGGAGAGCTCTGGGTGCCTTTAGGCTACATTAACTAGGTGAGTTTCAGCTAGAGTGGAGTTGGCTCTGCGGTCCAGTGGAATCATAATTAGGCAAATGGTGCAGGGCCTTACATAGACTCCCAAACAGAAGATTCTTTTTGGTAGGGAAGAGGAAACCATGAAGGTTTAGGGCCATGTGCCCTCTGTGAGAAGCTCCCAAGAAACCATTTTCCCCATGTTTGTGTTTGCCCCGGGTTTAGGCTCAAGGTGAAGAAGGGTGTTTTGGAAGTTATTAGATGCATTTCCTCTGCATCTGGAGGAGTATGGAAGAGCTGAAGTGGGAGGGAGGAAGACCGCCTCCCTGGGACGTCATTGCCCATGCATGCAGTGACTCCCTCTCTCAGTAGCAGAGGCTGGGGAGTAGCTGTGGCCATCTACGCATCTTTATTCTTTCAGTCTGGGCTTCCTTAGATTGGAGTTGAAGGCTGGCGGTCAGGGGACCCTGTGTTTGGATTGAGAGACAGCTCGCTGTGCAACGAACTCGCCTAGTTCTGGAGGGCAGAGCCAGTTGCTCAGGCCATTCCGGTTGCCTTGGGCTGTTCTTTAGGAAAACTGCTGGAAGAATTTACTCCAGGGGGTGGACAAGGTGTGCAGAAGGCAGGAGCATCTGCTTTTTTATATTTACAAGTCCATCTGATAAGGAGTGTCCCCAGCAATGGGCTCTCATGGGTCACTCACTGAGCTTTTATTTTAACCTCTCACTGGCCTTTAAACCCCCCCAAGGGGGGTATAGAATGTTTCACATGGCTAACCAGCATTCCTAGGCAGTCCTCGCTGGCAAACGTTCTGATTTATCTGACCATAAGCACTGCAGCTCTGGGCCATCACCCTGAGCAGGGAAGTCACCCTGGAATGTGAGGTCATTCATAACAAGGAGCAACCTGATTTGTCCTCCCTAAGCCTGGGCCACCAGCGAGGCTGCGTTACAGCCCATGGAGCCTTTTCTTTGCAAGCTGGCAGCTGTTGCTATGTGGAAAGAGCAGACTGTATTTTGAGATGCGTGAAGTAGTTTACTGCATTTTTATTAATTAGTCCTCAGGCTGGAATTGAGTGAACTGTCCTCATCTCATGGATGTAAAAACTGAGAAGAGCAGGGAGAAGGTGGCTTTTGGAAGCTTCTGGGCTTCAGGGCCCAGGGCTTGGCTGACAGCAGAGCAGAGAGGAGGAATGCTCTGGCTGATAGAGATCAAGCTGCTGTTTAGGGCCAGTTTGATGACTTTGGAGTCAGCAAGTCTGTGCATGGTCGCTGGGCAAAGGGCTGTAAACCCTCTAAGGCCGGCCCCTGACAACGGCAAGACAACCTAACGCTGTCTCCTTGGACTGCCCTGAGGTGGGCATGCAGGAGGCAATATGAGGGAAATGCTTCATGAGTGCTTGTTTCCTTCTATTTTTTGAAAACTAGAAGCTGCCTCCGGAGCTCAAGTTCACTGAGTGTGTCTGTTAAAGCAGCAACAGGATTTTAGCACCTGACTGTGCCTGCCACGGCACCAGGGCTAGATGAGCACACTGCAGGGGTGAGTGTCTGTCTTTCTGAGATACTAACTGGATGCTGTCTTCAAGCTTCTTGCCCCAGATTAAGGGGAGGGCTGTCTTGGGGATATACAGACTCTCTCTCTTTCACCTTCTCTGCCAGGGCATTCTGTCTGCCAGATGAGCCCCCAGAAGCCCAAGGTGGATCTGGATCCGAGAAGGCTGGACGAGCCCATGCTCTCCCCTGCCCTTGGCCCTCTTTCTCTCCAGGAGGAAGCTGTGAACTGCGGGGAGGGGTGTGTGTGCCGAACCAAGTTAATCTAAGCCGTGTTCCGAGCTGGCATGGTGCCTTCTCAGGCTGCAAGCTCAGCCCGTGTCTAATGACAAAGTCCAGCTCGTTCAACTGGGTGTCAGCAAGGCTAAAGGATTTTAAAAAATACTTGGAGGGGGATGTGCCTGGAGCCTGCCAGCACCCAGCAACACGGCGAGTGGGGGTCAAGCCAGGCCGGCTGCAGCTAGGGGGACACAGATGCTATGCAGAAAGTGGGGCGGGCAGGAAGGGGTGAGGGGAGCAGAGAGGAAGAGCTTAAAAAGAGCAGCATTAATTGGGGGTGAGTGCTCTGGTGTGGATGGGGGTTGGGTTGAAGGATGGGGTGGTGCAGATTCTGGGGTGACTGTGATTTCCTCATCTCTAAAGTGAAAAGCAAATTCAGTTCTCTTTTTTAATTTTTTTGACCAATACCACACATTCGGAAATGACCTTCTTGATATTTGGGGACTGATAAGATACTTTAATCAGTTAAGATGCTTGAAAAAAAAAACCAAAACTAAAAAGCAGGCAGTTCAGCTAGAAGTACAAGTCGATGCACTGTCACATCATGGCTTCAGAAGGAAAGGTAATGGGGGCTTTTGGGAAGCTGGAGTTAGTGGAGACCCCTGCCTAGAGATGACTTAGGGGAAAGCAAGAGGAACAGCATGTGACCAGGCTTCTTATATGGGCTGCCTGCATTTCCAGAGCAGGCTGGGGTAGGGGGTCATAGGCTCATTCTGAATGGTGTGAGGAGACCATGGCCCCGAGGGCCACATTCCCAAGAAGGAGACACTAGAAGAAGGCTTTACCTTCTACTTAATTAAGGGGAGGGGGCGGGACTTCCAACCTTCAGTTTTCCCAAAGAATACTTTTCTCTAAGAAAGATAGTCTTCCTGTGCTCCAGGCATGGATTATAGCCTCATAAACTAGGAATGGGCCCCATCACCCACCCATTCCTGAGGCCAGCAAACTCTCTCTAATGGGGGACAGGGCTGGAGGCGAGTGCAGCTCATGGCATTTCCTAGCCATGGGGGCATTTGTCTGTTCCAGAGGCACCTGAAGGAAGGAAATTTTAGAGTGTTCTCCTTGTGTAATGGGGATATATTTGATAAAAGGACAAGAAGCCCACCACATGTGGGGAGCTGTGAGACCTTTCAGGTCTAGCAGGGAGATTATAGGCTGGGAGCGAGTTTGAAGTCTATTCCTGACGACTGGCTAGAGTCATGTATACCAGCAATTCCGAAGCTTAAAAGCAGGAATCAAACCTCAGTGCGAGTTCTCTAATGTCTTAGCTTCACTTTCCTCCTCTTGGGCATAGTAATTTCTATCTTGTAGCATCTTTGGGGAAGATAAATGAGATAACCCATGTAAAGGCCCTGGCCAAGGGCCTAGCACATTAAAAAAAAAAAAAAAAGACAGCTGTCATTGTTGTTGATGATGCTGTGGTTGCTACTGTTCCCTTACAAATATTTGAAGGATAAAAAATATTTTGTAAGGCATTAGCCTAATTCAAGGAAAATACAATATTATTTTGCTTTTGGCAAGAGCTTCCTGCAGAGTTTCGCCATGAATTGTATGATTCTAACACTGTACCAAGGGTGTTGCAAGATGCCTATGACCTTATAACCAAGTGGAAAGAGACAGGAGGTGGTTGTTGTCTCTGTCGTCTGAGTGGTGTTGGTGTGGTAGGGACATAACTGGAAGAAGGTTGTGGCACAAACTGAGGATCAAGAGTTCATAAAATTATACTGATTTGGCTCAGTGAGTCACCATGGAGAGACCAACAGTGCCATCAAACTGGTAATGACTTGTACGAAACTGCTTGGCTAGTGGCTTTCTTTCTGCCCTGTGTCTCTGAGGAAAGAGCCATTGTCAATATTAAAAAAAAAAAATTATCTTTAGGGGCTCCTGGCCCTGCCTCACGTTAGGAACAATTGTGTACCAACGTGCTTTACCATGCTGCAAAATTTAGGATCCTATAGCGGAAATATTTTGTAAGGAATGATGCATCCTGATTTTACCATTGAATTTCAAGTATTGAAATAAGTAAGTTCACATTTCCTTGTTTTGGCATAAAAGTGTTTAGCTGATTAAAGTTTTTGGCATTTGTTTTGCATTTTTCTGAGAGAGTACTAATGTATTAGAGAAGGTGAACTCAACCTTCTAAGGGAAAGGAAACTTAAGGAGGCAGGAAAAGCATCTATAGCTCTGTTTTCGGCATTTGAGAGTATAGGTTCTGGAGCCAGACTGCTCAGCAGACTGGAGCCAGGTCCCAAGCCTGGCTTTGCCTGTCACTAGCTGTGTGAGCTTCGCCTTAGTGAGTCTCAGTTTTCTCATCTGTCAAATGGAGGTGACAAGGGCTGTTGTGAGGATGAAGTGAAAAATTCACAAGGAGCTCTTAGCCCAGTGCCTGGCACTTGGTAAATATTCAACCAATGTTATTAGCAATCTGCTGTTGGTAAGGACACCTCTACAGCTACTCAGAATATTCTGAGAGCTAGTGGGTTCTTGGCTAAGGGGAAGATGAAGAGCATTTCTGAATTGACACATTTCATTCTTAGTAAAACGATTTCCATTTCTGTTGCTTGTGGTTTTGAGACTGATGAGGGAATTCTCTCTTTTCCTGAAAGCAGCAGGAAAGGGGCCTTTTAGGAGAGTCAGGGTAACTTTCTGAAGTAAATGGAAACCTCCATTTGACAGGCATTCAACCTGTAGAAGCAACGCGGCTCTCCTCCCATACACCTTGCCGTCCTTGGTGTGGCCCTTCCACCCCAGGCCCTCTGTGGGGCAGTACTCACTCGTGCAGCAGCAAGTCCTTGAAATGGATCATCTCCACTATCACCCGCGTGTTCTCCTGGGCAGCCGCGCACAGGTCGTGCTTGAGGTAGCATTCCCGCTGCAACTGGAACACCATTTCCCTGATGGCCGGGCACTTCCGGCTTATGCAGCCGAACCTGTGCCGCAGAGCATGGGCCTTACATTTCAAGGCGTCTTTGATGAATGACTTGCCCTGAGAACACACAGGCCGGGGAAGGGAGAGAGGGGCAGAAAGCAGGAGACCTCGTTACACGCTTGGACATTTCAGCCCTTCTTGGGCTTACACAGGATATTCCTGACATCAGAACCCCAAGGCCCCGCCAGAGACGGATGTCCTCCCAGGTGACAGGCAATGCCACATCAGGAGGCATGTCCAGAGTGACATGACACCCCCAGCACTTGGCAACAAGGGATGTTCATTCTGTAGACTAACACATCTTCCTCCTTCCTCCCCAGCTACTCTGTGAGTTTCCCTCCAACGGGGGCTTCCGTGGCTATGTGTCTCTCAGGTAGCCCAGTGCTGGTTGTTTGGTGACAACTTTTCTGGAACACAAACGGAATTTGGCCAGACACAAATCCATAAATCCTTCACGGTTCTCACAAGCAGTTTCCCCTGGGTGGAAGGTGCCTGCATGTCCAAATCTCACACTTTTCCTTTCTCTCTTGATTCCAGGGGCGACACCAAGATTGACTGCTGACTGTGCCTCCCTTTCTGCCTCAGTGCCTCCCACGCCCCAAATCCATACCCTTGTCTCCTCCTACCCTACCAGGAAGAGCGTTCTTTTCCTTTTTGAAAATGACTCTACTCCTTTAAACTGTTCGGATTATTGCCTCTAAAAGGCCGGCCTGGCACCCTGCCTGGCAGCATCTGGAGTCTGAACTGCCGCACTGGCGGCCCCTCCCCCACACTCCCTGCCTCGGAGTGGCGAAGGCAGCCAGGCATACATCTGGCCTGCAGTTCTCTTTCCTGGCAACCCCGTTTGATTGTGCTTATCCTAGAAAGGAGACAGCTGTTGGGGGTGTGGAGGCAAGCTCGGTGCTGCTCCCTTATCAACCTCCCGCGGCCCGGAGGCATTGTGGGATGCCTACCCAGGAATCCCCGCACCCCACATTACTATAGAAACGAGCTGTCGTCGGAGAGGTCACCCCTCTGTTTTTAGACAGACCCGGAAGTCACTGAGTTGAGAAAGTAAATGGGTTTAGGTTGGAAGTGGGAAGCCAGCCAGCACATTTATTTTGGTTCTCTCTTTAGCAGCCATAGAGATGTCTACAGATAGCATCTGATCTCTGAAAAACCATGTGGCCTGAGCACCCTCCCCGTGGCCCCCTCTCTTTTGACTGTCCAGCCAGAGCCAAACGGAATGGAGGGCAGGGTGTGCCCGTTTATTAAGCAGTTGTGTGCTGAGCATCGACTTGAAAGGGATGCCTCTAACTTGAGAACATATTCCTGTTGGTTGAGAAAAAAAGAGGAAGATGAATTTATGCGAGGGCTGTGGCAATCTGTTCTTGGTATTCTTCCCTGACATCCTGTGGGATTGCCCTTAAATACACGTCTTTCCTCCGGATTTCCTATTACGTTTCCTAATTCCCGTTAATCCAGAGTGATGCTTTATTAGGGAGCCTCAAGGAGTTCAAAGTTCTACCTCTTTCCTTCCCTGGTTTCAGTTTCCCCTCTGGCCACTGCACATCCTCTGCAGTTTAGGCTGCCTGCCCCGTCATCACCTCCCCTCCTTGTTCCCAGGCACTGCTTTGTCAGGCTCACTACTGTATGTCAGTGGATGGGGACTGGTGACATCCATAAATCTCACCTAAACTGATGGCCACCTCCAAATGTTGGCATTGCTCTCCAATGAACCAGGAGAGAGGTTTCTGAGATATAGTAACAGGGCATTTCAACAGGACATATAAGTGGCCAGGGAGAACACGAAGAAGGTGAGTCTGAAGCCACATGCCATCTAAAAATGAATTTGCGTTGTTGGCACTGGAGCCATAGGTTGCTTGTTGTGTTCCTGCCTTGCCCTGAGCAGCAACTCCACGTTGCCCTTGGGACCCTGGGATAACCGAAGTGGGTCAGGCCCTGACTATATTTATTATATAGAGCAAAAGGAAAGTGTGGAATTGAAGGACTCGATCAGGGTTTTGACCTGACAGGTTGGGAGAGAAGGATCTGCTACTCAGGAGGAATAGAAGTCTGCTCTTTCGGAGGTCCTGAGTTATTTGGGTTGCCTGCACACACACCATATGATGGATTTCTACACACTTTGTGTCTCATTTCCCTAGTAGGTGAAAATGGCTTCTGAAATGTATAATTAGGGGTTCTTGCCCCTACCTCTCATGCAATGGGCTTTGGAGACTGAGTTCTGGGTGGCCAGACACAGCATGTCCCCTTCCAAGGTGTTTATTATTTATTGAGACATTGGTCTCCAGTCTACCCTGCCTGTGTAGACACAGCTTATGAGTGCAGAGGGCAGACACTGGAATAATGTTTTATACCTAGACTGTCGCTTGCAAGCACTAAAACACACCACAAGGAACAGCAAAGGAAGTTGGTTAACAAGGGTTTCCAATGAACATTTCAATCATGTACGCTCACCCCAAACATTCTTCATGCTCTGGATGGATTTTTACCTGGGCATCAAATTTTCCAGCGTTGTGCAGAAAAGTCATGCAAATCCCATGTAAGCCCCGAATCTCACAAGAATTGTTCTCGAAACATTCAAACACGCCACACCCCACATCGCCAGCGTTGACCAAACAGTGCTGGATCTCCGCTAAAAGGAAAATCACATACAAATATATACAAAACTCGAACCCATGCTGGGCAGTGCAGAGAGGTCATTTGAAATAAAAGTTAGTAACAACTCAAGGAAAATTTAAGGAGGAAAAAAGAGTTAGTAATGACTATTTCAGGACCTAAAAAGCCTGGGAAACAAAATTTCCTCCTTTAATCTACTCATGAAAAATATCTCTATTTGTAAATATTTGTAGAAAAGAGCTGAAAATTACAAAAATTACAACCAGAAGGCTGGTCTGAGCATTCCTCCTTTTCATCCTTTCCATTTTATTAAAGTATTTGTGGCAATACTTAGTTTGAGAGCAAAATATATTTCAGCTTTTTAAATCCACAGGCAAAAATAAAATTTTGAGTTGAAGACTGTACTTCGTCAATGAAGTACCGTTCTCTACTTGATCTGTAGAAGTTGCTGCTATTAACTTACAGCCATTTGCTTCCTGACACCCAAATGACAGCATCTAAAAAGCAGTTTCAATTCAGCTTTATGATTCAACACCTAAAAATCAAAACAAAATTCCTATTAAGGCAGTGCCTCCCAACCCTTCGCATTAAAATACCAGCTAGGGAAGCTGCGGTTGGCCAGCAGGCTTAGGAGTGGAGTCAGATGGGGGCGAGCTTTCAGCAACGCCACTATCCGCGGTTGCAGGCTCCTTTTAATTAGGGATGGGGTGAGGTATATCACCCAATCCCCTAGAATTCCCTCCGCCCGGGAGGGAGCTTGCAGCTCTTCACCCAATGTGGCCCCCATTCCTCTCTCGGAAAGGGCAGACGGAGGGAGTTAACTGTCAGGCTGCAGCGTGCAAAGCCTCTTCCCTCCCTTCCCACTACCCAAGTCTCTGATTTAAACCAACCACAAAATTACATCAGAAAAGTATATTTTGGAAGAAGGGCGGGGTCGGAGCAGATAATCCGCATCAGATTAAATCCAGCGAGAGAATGAGGGGCGTTTATTGTTGAGGGTCCCCAACCACCGAGAATCACGTTCAGTTCTCAGAGGAAGCGCCAGAGGAGGGGGAGGGTGGGCGAGGGTCTCGGGGTGGTGGGGGTGCCGGCCCCAGCATGTGGAGGTGACAGGCTCCGTAAGACCCCACGCGCCGCCGGGGCAGGACCGCGCAGGGCCGCGATTCACTCACTTGGGGCGTCCCTAATGGGCACTCGTGCATTCTTGCTCGTGCGGTGAGCGCACACGCCGCGCGTTCACACGGCCCCCCAAAGTCGGGGGAGGGGTCGTGGAGCGAAGGAGCTGTAGGCAGATTTTCTTTCTCTTTCCGAGCTGGGAAAAGGGCCAGCCCCGTGCCCTGCACGCCTGGCTCTGCTTTGTAGCTTGCTGGTGAGCCAAGAGCCGGTCGAGCAGAGGAGGCGCACGGTTCGGGTCATGTCACCATTTCTTGGCTTGCTGACCTGGCCAGGAGCTGGGGATGGCGGCAGCACAGCGGAGGTACGCTTTGCGCCGCCCCCACGCTCCCTTCCGAAAGCAGTGCCCCCAGGGGGAAAGTTCGCAGTGCCATCTGTCTCGCCGGCAAAGTTCTAGGATGTCCGGCATCTTTTGAGGAGGGGGAAGACGCGGCACTCTTACTGAGGCCGTCAGGCTGGGAAGAGAAGTTCTCCGGATGCAGGGCGCAGCCCAGCTCCGGGGACCCTCTGTGCCTCCCGCGTGCCGGCCAGGATGAAGCGCGCTTTGCACCGGACCCGGGACTCGGGGGCGGGGGCTGGCGCTGCCAGCGTCAGACGCTGCCTCATTTCCCCTCGACCCTGGGGAGGACAGCAACAAGTCCTGCCCCAGCCATTTCATCACCCTTGCTAGCACGTGCAGATTCCGGGCGCTCGGAGCCCGGCGCGGACCTCGCCTTGCCTCGCGCTTCCCTTTGCACGTCCCGTGCCATCCCAAGAGTTTGCGTGGCCGTGGGTGGGCGCCTGGCTCCCGGTGAAACGCCTGGGGCGCGCCGCGTGGGTGCACGGTGTCCTCTCCCAGTAGCTCCCGGTTGCGGGGGCACATGCACTTACCTGTATTCTGCAGGGACAGGCGGCCTTTCTGCTGGGAGCTCCTGTCTTGGGGACCCTCGGGTGGGTTGGTGGCGTCGGTCCCCCGCGCCGGGTCAAAGGTGGCCAACACCAAAGCCAGGGTCATGAAGTGGCCCAGCCGTTCGGCACACATGGTTCTTGGTATTAACCTCCCGCCAGGAGACCTGAATCCTTTGTGCTCCCCTCCTCCTCCTCCTCTTCCTCCTTCGCCGCTTCCCCTCCTCCTCCCACTCTTCCTCTTTGCTCGCCTTTTCCCTCCTCCTCGCGGCCGCGGCTCGGATAGAGGTTACCCAGCGCCCTCCCGTAGCTCTCCGGAGAGCATGTGACCAGGCCGTTAGCAGCGCCGCGAGTGCCTGGCAATGGCAGGGATGGTGCCTCAAATATCCCTGGAAGCTCTGGTGTCACTTGAATGAAGGAGTCGAGCAGGTGTTGTCCCGGCGGCTGGACCAATCCGAGACCCCGGCCCTTTTGACAACACGGCCGGGAGGCGGGGCCTGCGCTCAACTACTACAGGAGGAAGCCGAGCTCCGCTGGGAGCGCCGGACAAAGTTGCCGACCTGGCGGCGGCCACGCGTTTGCGTGCGTGTGTATGAGTGTGTGTGAGCGCGGCCGGAGATGCGTGCGTGTGCGGGTGCTCCAGGGCAATGGTCGAAAGGACTGTAGAATATAAACGCGAATCCAAGCTCCAGTTGCTGTTAAAGGGGGACGGTCTGCTCTGGGACAGAGTCCCTCGGGCCCCTGGCTCACGTCACACCCGCATCGGGTTGGGAAAGTTTCCTCTTTCCGCCTTTTGGAATTCAGTGAGATTCTCAGCCCAGAGGACTTAATAAATTGAAGCAGTTTCCCGGGCACAATGATGCTGTGGGCCAACTGAGCACACATGGGAATTCCTAGCCTTGTGACACTTTGCATTAAAAAGAACCCCACGATTGAAGATAGGAGCAGAAGTACTAGATATAGTATTTGGTCTGAGCAACTGCCCTATCTTCCCGCTTTGGTGGGCCGTGCAACACCTGGAGTGTCGTTTCTTGTCCTTCCCCTGATCCAGACGCATTCCAGGCTGGGCTGCAGGGATCCAGGTGACAGTCGGGACTTGCATCATTTCCAGGAGGGTGGCAGGGAGGCCCAAGGCAGCCCTGAGTCAGCCGCTGCGGAGCATCGCGTGCCCGGAGGCTAGAGCTTGAAAGACAACTTTACGCGTCTCCAAACACACTCCTGCATTTTCTCAAAGCGCTGCTCGCCACCCCGCTCTGGGTTCCCTTTTACTCTCCAGTCATCCGATGGAAGTGGTGAGAACAAAAACAAAGACAAAAAAGCTAAATCCGGGGAAATTATCTCCATCTCCTCCCTTTTCTTGTTCGGCCCCCTCCCCAAGAACCGCTGGGTGGGGATAGCCCCGGCTACTTTCTCCCCCGGCCCGCGGAGGGAAGGAGAAAGTTGGGCGCCGCTTGGAGCGCCTCTTCCCCTGCTATGTGTGTACGTGTGCACGCTCACGTCTCCCCCGCGCCGGGGCCTGGGACAGGAACTGCTCTCCGTCCCGTCACCCCACGGCGCAGCTCGGGGGGCTCTCAGGGCTGAGGGAGGGCGGGGACAAGAGCGCCGCGACCGAGCGCCCCTGGGCACGCACCCGGCGTTGGCGCGCACTCGCTCCTCCCCTCGTCCCCACCCTCCTCCAGGAGAACAGGTGAGCCCGGGTACCAGCTCTCCATCCCCCACCCCCACCCCGCGCCCCGCCTGCGCCCTCTGCGGTAATGCGCCTGGGAAGTTTCATCACCCACTGCCCAGGCGACGCGGCCCTGGGTCTCCGCGGCGGGGCGCACTGCCCGCCTGGTTGGGGCCGCCATGTGACACGGCTGGGGGAGGGGGTGCGGA
This sequence comes from Mandrillus leucophaeus, assembly GCF_000951045.1. NCBI lineage: Eukaryota > Metazoa > Chordata > Mammalia > Primates > Cercopithecidae > Mandrillus > Mandrillus leucophaeus. The sequence goes on along the minus strand of NW_012103299.1, from coordinate 578,016 downwards.
GACGCGCTGGCAGGTTATCTTTTGGCTGGCGCTTGACTTCCAAAGCTTTCCTTTCCTGTGTCCCGGCTGCACGCGGGCGTGGGGAAGGCGGAGGCGGGGTGCCAGGATGACCACTGCTGGCCGCAGCTGTCCGGCGTGTCGAACTCTCCTGAGTCGGAAGGAAGGAGAGAAGGGGGTGGGGAGGGCATCTTCAGAGTGGGCTTCCCCTGGGCTGGAGCGCCAGGGAGCATCCATAAATGGTCACTTTGAAGGTCCGAACCTGCAGCGGTGGGGAAAAACTGACCATCTATGCCCACTATTCTAATAGCAATTACTCCCCGCAACTTCGGATCTTTTGTGCAAGGACGTGCGGGTACAAATACATTAAAACGGCCAGTTCACATTGCCCACGCTGCTTTTGTTTGCGTAGTTACCTTACCTTCCTTTATTAGTTTATGGAAAACCACCTCCTGTAGATCCTTAAAAACAAAGCAAACAAACAAACAACACAGTGGCATTCTGGCCTCTCCTAACTAACTCTTTAAGGCTCTGAATTTCCTGAGAACAAGTGGCCATTTGGTCCCACTCCTGCTTATGGGTATAGCTGGGTAGACTTTCTTTCTATGTGGCCTCTTTTGTAGGTGAGAACATGAGCAATATTGACATTAAGAAGTCATCTGGTCACCTGTTTTTTTGAGAAGCAGAAATAGGAGAGAGCTCCAGGGGGCAGGAGCAAGCCCTCCTTTGGCAGATGCAGTCACTGAGTGTACTGGGCAGAGGCCTCCCAGGATACCTGGACCGATGGCCAGGCAGATGGAGTTCTCCTTGCTCCTGCTTTGCCCAGCCTTTGGCTAGGCGCTACCTTTTGCTACCATGGGGCGCCTGGGGCTGCCCTCAGAGGACCTACATAGTTTCAAAGTTCGTCCTGAGGCTGTTTGCTTCTGCCTTACAAGGGACATTCCTGGTTTCCACCTGAGCCAACGGCCCCTTTGGAACCAAAAGAACACATAGTAGCTAGAATTGGAGGTGTTGTAAGCACAGGCACTAGTTCTTAAGGGTTTATCTCTGGGCCACTTAGCCAAGTCCAAAGCATCCAGATAAGAATGCCCATCTCAGTCAGACCCACCATCTGCGAGTGATTCCCTTGCAGAATCACTAGGCAGTTTGCTGGGACTGCCAGTCTAGGCTGCAGGGGTAGAAGTGGGATAGGGGCTCAGACAGGTGACTTTGTTGTGATTGATTCCCCCTCTCTCTGGCTGATTCCTTTAGCTCTACAACTGGGGCCAAGTTTGGCAGACTGTGGCTGATGACGATGGGGCAGGAGACCATAATACTAATCATTATTACTATTATATAGCTAACATGACTGGAGAACAGACACCGCACCACACACCACACTCATGCCTTTGGTGTCCCTCCAGACCTAGGGCCCTCCCTAGATGGGAACTGAGACCTGGGAGGTCTCTTGGATGGACCAGCTGCTGCCGCCCTGAGGTTCAGCAGCACCTGTCTGGATGGGCCCTCCTCCTCAATTTAATGCACACACAGCCATGAAGAGGCAGACATGACCTACCTTGTGTCATCCAGGGCCTTCTGTGGTTGACGCCTGGAGCCCACATTTTCCTGTCTAAATCCACTTTGCTAGTTACATGTGGTCAACACTGAGTGGCAGGTTTTGGGGGAGGGGGTATTTGGGTTAGACTATTAAGGATGGGAGAGGATAGTGAAAAGTAGAGGCAAGGAAAAGAGTGGGCATGGGAGGTGGGAGGACCAGCAGGGGTAAATGCATGGAGAGGATCCGGTGGGATTTGTATCAGGAACAGGGGTTGCCCAGTTAGGTGTGAAAGTGGGACATCAGACTGGGGAAGTTGGCCAGGGCATGTTGTCAAGGCTGGGCCCCTTGTGACAAATCTGCCCTCCTCACGGAAGATCTGACGGTATTTAAGGATGAGACTGTAGGGCACTTTAGACTAGGTTCTCTTTAGGAATTAGGAAATGCTCAGGGGCCCAGAGCTACCATTGTGGAGAAAGAGGAGAGGAGTGGGAAGGAATTAGTTGGAATCTTCAAGTGCGTCTCGATGCTGAGCAAGACAGACGTGTTCTTGCTCGAGTGTGAGCTGAAGGGGCTTTAGCGTATGGGCACAGTTCGTGGGTGCTGAGTCAGTGATGTGCAAGTTGACACGTGCTGCCTGGTCCAGGCTCTCTGAGTTCCGGAACCTGAGTGGAGAACATGGCTTACACGTGGGGAGCTCCGCCCACTGCACGCCCCGCCCCCTTGGGGCCGACTGTCTGGGCTGATGGCACCACCTTATGGTCAGAGAGGGAACTGTCTGACTATACAGTCATGACCCTTGCTTGCCTGGAAGGCCTGTGGCTCTAATAATTGGTCTCCAGCCTTCTCCCTAGTTTCCTTTCCTTTTCTTAGCAAATCAATTAATGCAGATTTAGCCAATCTCCTCGCAACAACATGTCTTAATCCCCCCATCAAAGAGATCTCTTTCAAACTTATTTTCCCTCTTGCTCCCCTGTCCTTTGCTGTTTTCCTTTGTGAGCCTCAAATTGACCCTAATCCTGGCTCCTGTGCATCATACCTGTATGAAGGAAAATGAAAAAAGGTATCAAGGTGAAACCGGACAGAAAAAAATAACAAACTGCTGCTATTAGGCCTCCCAAATTATCTTGCAAGCAGAGGTCTCTCCCTAAAAACCTCCATCTCCCAGCACTTTGGGAGGCTGAGGTGGGTAGATCGCTTGAGCCCAGGAGTTTGAGACCAACCTGGGCAACATGGCGAGACCTCGTCTCTACAGAAAATATAAACATTAGCCGGATGTGGTATGTGCTTGTAATCCCAGCTGCTCGGGAGACTGAGGCTCTGGGAGAATGGCTTGAGCCCAGGAGGTTGAGGCTGCAGTGAGCTATGATTGCACCACTATACTCCAGCCTGGGTGACAGAGCAAGACCCTGTTCAATAAAAAAAGCCTCTATCTTTGCTCTTGTCTTTTTTTTATTAAACTGGTTATTTCATTAAATATAATTCAGGATAAAGGAGATTATATCTTCAATATTTGGGTTTGTTTATTCTTAATACTACAACCAAATTATATTCTACTAATTTATACCATAAAAGTGCAGTGCCTAACAACACAATGAGTTAAGAAGGATTTTGTGGTGCTGGCCTGTAAACCTATCATGTATAATATTGTTTCTTGGAAGAAAATATATTCTGGGTTCCCAAGACAACCAACTTTTGAAGTGTTGGAACACAATACTTTTGTGAACTGGGCATTTCTTCTGTGTCACAGATCAATAGTCAAACCATTCATGGATTGACTGGAAATACAAAAGATAAAAAAAAATTAAACAAAAACCCAAGAGAGTAGGAACACTGTATCCCTCACAATAAACCCATTTACTGGAAGGAACATAAAGTAGTAAACACTGGGCATCTGACTGTAGTCTGAGTTTTGTTAATGCCTTTCTCTGAAGCCTGAATGGCACCCCAGAAGGCCTCTCTGTTTTACATGGGTCTTAATTTTTGCTTCCTTGTATCTTGAGACAAACTCCAGGAGAACATATCCCAGGCAAGGGGCTGCCTGACTTCCATGGAGAGTGCTGTTTGGGCTGAGAGGCAGGCATTGTGGTGCTGGAATAGTATGATAGAGCTCTGCTTGAGTGGGTTTTAACTTTGGTTGGGGAATGGTTGGATTTCAAGTGGCTGGAGGAAGAATCTTTTTGTGGGACAGTTTTCTAGGGAGCCAGATTTTGAAAGCTTCAGGACATGACCAAATCTATTAATGTGATTTAACTTTCAGTATGTTATCAGGGTCCATTGAATCCAATTTTAGATTTTGAAGGTGTTTTTTTTTTTTTTTTTTTTTTTCCTGAAAAGTTCTAACAATTTGTAAGGATTGGTGTTTCATGACTTTTGTTTGTTTTCAGAAGTCTTCTGAAGATGAAAGATAACATCTAGTTTTTAACAAAAACAGAATAAAACTCATTCTGTCTTGAAGTTACTATATGACCGTTGAAATAATTTATAAATTTATGATGTATCATAGGATCTCAGTGATCTTAATTTTCTTATAGCTTTAAACATCCCCCATTGTATCACCCTAGAAATTATTTTGTCATTACTCATCAATTATTGCCAATTATGGTATAAAAAAGAAAAACACTAATAAGAAAATGGGAGAATGATGGAATCACCTAGAAGGATGGTGCAAGAATGAAACAAATTATCTCTATTGTATCATCCTTCAGGTTTTTGATCACATTGCCCAAAGTATTACATCATTTCTTGAGAAAGTATAAAAGAAGATGGAGGACACCATCTTTGTAGACTTTTTCTTCTTGCTTTCATTCAATATAGTTGTAAATACGCTGTATTTTTCATTTTTCTGCACAAACTATAAAGAGAAGAAAAATGACAGAGGGAAATGTTGTACAATTATTAGTCAAATCAGAAGATGAATGCAAAGAGACAGCACTGTGGAAGACTCGATAATGGCGAAACGGACTGAACTGTATAAGCAAAGTCCCAGACTGTGAGTCCTACATGATAATAACCTAGATTAATTTCCTCAGATTTAAAGATTCATGAGTAAACAATATATTTCTAAGGATAACAAAAAATATGATATTCTTATCCTGTTAGTCATTCACCAGGAATGATTTCATCACACTATATTTTACAGCAAAAACTTGGAGCATCCTGTTTTCCTGAAAGAATGGGGGCCAATTTTTTTTTACTTTTTGTGTTTGCTTATTGAAATTTACTTGATACAGTGTGAAGGGGACAAATGATGAAGTCAGATTAAAGGTGAGTACAAAGATGATTGAAAACAAATAGGTGGTATGGAAAGGAAAGAAAAATGATCACTGGACTAAACATTCTAATTGGTGTTTATAAATTTAAAAATAAAAATGCTTTTCAATTACAGAGAAAAGAAGATGACCATCTTCTCCTGAACAAAATTATGAACTATCAAAGGTTTCAAAGGTAATAAGTTTTATGTCGCAAGAAGAAGAACGAGAAGTAATGCTGAGCTAGAACTTATTAGAGATTTCCTTGAAATCTGGACTTGGTGTTTATAAGATGGCTCTGTCCCAGGTTTATGCGTGACAGCTGGTGAGCAGTTAGTTGCATTCAGAGGACATTGCTCATTTTGGGCCTATCTGCATTCAAAACCAGGAAAATATGCTGTGAAAATTTGCTATTACTGATGTCTCTAATAAACTTTTAAAAAATGATCCTTTTAGTCTTACTTCTGTAGATTTATTCATAAAAATAGAAAGAATTCATTGGACCCTGATGGTAAAAGATGATGATGACGTTTTTCTGCTACACTGAGGGTTAAGAGTATAGAGGTAAAATATTAAAACAAAAATGAAATAAACTCCTTCAGCAAATGGGAGTCACTATAGAGGTCTCCATCCGTTCCCAACCCTTTCTTACACAGGCCCACCATTGATTGATGATTACTTTAAAGATGAGCGGTTTGAATGTGAGACATCGTCACATAACCTCTCTGTTTATTCCTTTCTTTGGTATAACTTGGTTCTTCTCAAATTCTGGTGGGGGTAAGAATTACTATACAGGGCTGATAGAATATCTCATGGACATTATATCTTAATGAATATTTGACAGATGTTTTAAGATTAATTTTGACCACAGAAGATTTTCACTTTGAAGATTTTAGAATCTAACCCACTCTGACATATATTCATTCATTCAACAAGCTCTTGTGCATGTCTGTGTACTAGATTAGGTGTTGCATCCTGGGAAATAAGAAGAGATAGACACAGTTGCTGCCCTTATTGTGGTAGCAATCCAGAGGGAGGAAGCAGTAATTTTTATAGCGTCACATGGCAGGAATTATGATACAGATGAACCAGGAGAACGGGCGAGGGACACATGAAAGGTGTCAACAACGACAAATTTTAGTTTTTATACTCACTTAAAAAAGTAGAAATTGGATCCTGAAGAATTGGAGGGTGGCATTTTGAGGATGGAGAAGAGGAGAAAGAAGAATCCAGGCAGATGGACCAACACACGCAGAGGCCTAGAGGAGCGAGCAAGCAGCAGGTTAGAAAAGCTGGGTGATTTAGCATGGCTGGGAGGGACAGTGTTTGGGGGAGGAGAGGACCCGCCGTTGGAACCTTGACTCGGGTTAGACCCCAGGACTTGGTATATCTGGCTTCATCTGCAAGTAACAGAAAGCCCAATGCAAACTCTTAAACAATAAAGGGGACTGCATTGTTGCAGGAAGTCCTGAGGTTGTGGGAACCGCAGATGGATTGAAGGGGAGACCCCTAAAGCAGGGACCCATTGAGAAGTCAGGTGGTAAATTGGAGATGGGAAGGAAGAGGTGATTTTGAGGAGCCTGTAGGGACAAACTGGCATGATAACCAAGTTTCGCACAGGAAGGGTAAGTGGGAAAAACGATGGCAGTTTAAAGCCTCTCTTTGACTATCCCCTTGTCACCTTTTCCTCCCTCCTGTCCTGTAACACCTTTCCCACCCCTGCTCAGCTATCCCCCATCTCCAGCAAAGACCCCAGGGTGATCTTTGGTATATTCTTTTCCTTCACACCTCGGCATGAAACTCACCATCAATTCTTGTTTCCCTCTTCCCATTTCCACCCTCCAAGCCTCAGTTATGTCTGTCTTGAACCACTGCGGGGTTAACCAGCTGGTTTCTTGTGTCCACTTTCACCCGCCAGTACTCCCTCCAATCCAAATTTTCTGCATCATATGTAGCCAGATTAATAATAACAATAAAAACCCAAATCAACAAACGAAAAGCCCCCAAACCAAATCATACCTCTCTCTTGCTTAACTCCGGAGGCCTCCTTGGAATAAAACCCTCTCCTGTCCACATAGAAGGCCCTGGGAGATCTGGCCCTGCTGGTGTGCAGATCTCATGGAACCTACTCTCTCATTTTCTCATTCCTTTCTGGTGCCTTTTTTCTTTCTTTCTTTTTTTGAGACGGAGTTTCACTCTTGTTGCCCAGGCTGGAGTGCAATGGTGCGATCTTGGCTCACTGCAACCTCCGCCTCCCAAGTTCAAGCAATTCTCCTGCCTCAGCCTCCTGAGTAGCTGAGATTACAGGCATGTGCTACCATGCCTGGCT
>NW_012103299.1:553864-570855 GCF_000951045.1 Mandrillus leucophaeus | reverse complement strand
GAGATTACAGGCATGTGCTACCATGCCTGGCTAATTTTGCATTTTTTTTTTTTTTTTGAGACGGAGTCCAGCTCTGTTGCCCAGGCTGGAGTGCAGTGGCATGATCTCAGCTTACTGCAAGCTCTGCCTCACGGGTTCATGCCATTCTCCTACCTCAGCCTCCAGTGTAGCTGAGACTACAGGTGCCCGCCACCATGCTCAGCTAATTTTTTGTATTTTTAGTAGAGATGAGGTTTCACCATGTTAGCCAGGATGGTCTCGATCTCCTGACGTCGTGATCCACCCACCTTGGCCTCCCAAAGTGCTGGGACTAAAGGCGTGAGCCACCATGCCTGGCCTAATTTTGTATTTTTAATAGAGATGGGGTTTCTCCATGTTGGTCAGGCTGGTCTCGAACTCCTAACCTCAGGTGATCAGCCCGCCTTGGCCTCCCAAAGTGCTGGAATTATAGGCGTGAGTCACCGCGCCCGGCCCTGGTGCCTTTTTTCTTTACTGCAAATGAGCCAAGCTTTTTCCTCTGCTTTAGGGCCTTAATGTAGGCTGTTCCTACAAATCAGAGGTCTTGCCCAGTTATTACCTTGTTTATTTATTTGTTTTAACTGTTTCTTGTATTATTCCTTCTCCTACCCAAAATGAATGATAAATTCCCTGATGGAGAGGACGTTGCCTGCCATGTTCAGTGTCCAATCCCCAGCACCCACTACAGTTCTTGACACACAGTTTTAAATGTGTGTGTGTGCACCTGTGTGTGTGTGGTTGTGTGTGTGTGTGTTGGATGACAACAAGGCCCCTAGTTCCATTTGCGGAACCGGGACTCAGAGAGAGGGAGTCCAGTTTGCAGAGGAAGGTGTTGAAGGCAAAGGATGAACAGGCCATCCAGGTGGGATGTACAATGGACAATTCAGATCCTCCTTACTCTTGCAGCATTTCCTCATTCCATACTGCTTTACGTGGAGACTATTTATAGGTCAAAAGTGCTTTTATAGACATGGCCCCTTTAGATCTCTCTACAACCTTGGAAGGGAGTAGAACGATTATTTCCATTTTACAGATTAAAACCTCAAGCACAGAGATTCTTGTCTGAGGCTCGCACAGCTGGAAGGCTCTAAGTCCAGATTTGAACCCGGGTATTTAAATCCCCAGATCTTTGTATTTTATTATGGTTTTAGAAGTCATAACCCATTTTCTCCACCTTTACCAGTGAACAATGAGGATGACGAATCATGTTGCAAAACACTTTCATTTTGATGCTGATCAAAGTGAGCTTAGTTTGCATATATATATATATATATATAAAAAGGCTAAGCCATATATATGTGCGTATGGATATATTTTCTCCCTAAGATCTTAAAACTTCGAGAAAGGCAGAAGAACTAGGGAGAGATAAAAATATAACTAGAAGAAAGGGCTCAGAAGGAACAAATGAAAAGAAACAAAGGTAAGATTATAAACTAAAAGAAAGACAAAGAACATATTTAAATTCTTCTTGTTCTTTGGCAAGGTTACCAACAAAAAGATGTGGGTAACAAGATAAATTAGGCACATAAAACTAAAGCAAGAAGGCTCATAATTGATGAAGAGAAAAAGAGAAGAAAACAGTTTCCTGGGGGGAGGCAGAAGAAAAGTGAGGCGGGGCAGCGGTAGACAGCCACGGATCAGACAGCTCAGCCTGGCCAAGCCATTCCCATACGGTGAGCACTGGAGGCCCAGCGTGTGGTGGGTGTTTAGGGGAGACAGAAAAGAGGAAGATTTTAGGCCCTTGACTTCAGTTTGCTGATGGCAGCCACGTGGGGAAATGTTCGAGGGCAAGGAGAGATGATCTATGGGGTGTGCCGGTGGGGTTGGCTTTGGTGTGAGTGGGGAGGGTAGGGGCTTGGAGCTAGGTGTCGAGGGATTTGAGTCTCAGCCTTGATGTTAATTAGCTGTGTAACCATGGCTAGGTTACTTAACCTCTCTGAGCTTCAATCTGGTCAACATAGGCACGGGAATAACACTATGTACTTTATAGGTTGTTGTAGGGTTAAATGTAATAATGTGTCATAAATCTTGCTCAGCACTTGGCGCCTGGCGGGCACTGCATAGCCATTGATTCCCTCAGTGATCAAAGCAGGGGGTGGTGGCTGTAGCCATTCTCTGACAGGCATCTGAGTTTCAGTAAGAGTTGTGACCTTCTGTTCCTTCGGGCACTGTCGTCAAGTCCTCAGAAGGCAGGAAGCAAGGAAACAGAGTCAGTGAGCTGTTCCCCCTCCCCCCCGGTTGGGTGGCTCCATCTAGACTTGGAGATTGGGGTGGCTTTGATTTGTGAGGGAGCTGCGTGGGTCGTAACTGGGTACGTTTTTATTTGCGGGTTACTGTGTGCAGTAACTTACCACATTTGCTCTTTGAAAACGCCTTAATGGGCTGCTGTAGTAGAAGGAGAAAATCTTTCATTGGTATGTGTATGTCGTCCAAATGGTATTTTTAAAGATTTATTTTTGTGTGTTCACGATGTTCTTGAATAATGTTTCCATAAGTACGGTCAAAGATAAAACTTGCGCGGTGCACGAAATCTGGTCGTGCATATTTTAGTGTGACCGTCTTTTGACCAGCCATTTGTCAAGTTCTTCACTGACTGACTTGTATTTCCTTAGGAGGACTTGCTTCAGCCAGCCCGCTGATGGAGAAACTTCTGAACGTGGGCCAAGCTAATGGTGGTGGCCCTGTTGAGTGTCACCCCTTCTCCTCTTACCTGCAACAGTGTGGTTCTCCAGCTGGACTAGTGGAGGCCAGAGCTTCATAGCTCAATCATTTACTAAGAAACAGCTGATGAGTACCTTTGAGGTGCTGGGTGCTGTGTGGGGATTTGGGGACACAGGGTGACTTAGATGGACAAGCCAGCTGGTCACATGCAGCCAATCAAGTAACAAGAAAAGGGACGTGACTAAGGGCCTGTGTTAGCCAGGGGGGTCAGGCAATGACTTGAACTGTAGTCATTTCTCCAGGAACTTGAAAGACACAAAAAAAGCCAGCCAGGCAAAAGCAGTGCAAGTGCAGAGACCCGAGGCTGGGATAAGTTGGCCTGTTCAAATAACAGAAAACTGGTTGGCACTATGGTTGGAATGTTTGTCCCCTCCAAAACTCATGTTGAAATGTAATTCCCAGTGTGGCAGGATGGAAAAGCGGGGCTTTTAAGAGGTGGTGGGTCATGAGAGTTCTGCCCTCATGAATGGATTAATTCACTTATGGGTTAATGGACGAATGGGTTATCATGGGAGGGGAGCTGGTGGTTTTATAAGAAGAGGAAGACCTGGGCCTACATGCTCAGCCTCCTCACCATGTGGTGCCTGCACTGCCATGAGACTCTGTGGAGAGTCCCCAGCAGCAAGAAGGCCTTGCCAGTGCTCCCCCTCGACCTTGGATGTCTTGGCTTCCATTACTGGAAGAAACATGTTTCTTTTCTTTATAAATGACCCAGTTTCAGGTATTCAGCTACAAGCAACAGAAAACAGACTAAGACAGTTGGTGTGGCTGGAGCCTAGTGAGTGCTAGGAGGGTGGTAAGAGATGAGTGCCCTAGGGCCAAGGGCCAGGGGAAGGAGTGTGGATTTTATTGTAGAACATGATGGAACTCTTGAGCCCTGTAGGACTTGGAGAAGAAGGGCAGGGAGTACACGCTAGGCAGAGGAAGCACGGGGCAAAGGCTGTGCAAGGGCACGGCATGTTAGGGCCTGGGTAGACTGCGGTGGCCTGGGCAGTGCTTATTTGCCTTCACATCTCTGCTCCTGTTTGCAGCTCTGCCTCCTCCATGTCTCTGGGTCGTCTGGCAGGAAATGGCCTCCCCTAACTCTGGAATGTTGCACCTCTGCTGTACAGAGCCCAGCCCAGAGCGAGCTGGAGTCTCTCGGCTCTAGTTCCAAATTCCTAATAGTTTCTAATTCCAGAGGAGAATCTGATTGGCTCAGATTCCTACTCCAATGCCTGTGGTCATGTGATGTGAACTGGCACCCATCCTGGGACCCTGTGGCTAGGGTGGGGAGGGCGTTCCCCTATCGTGGAGCCTCACGGTACACAAGACACCAAAAGGCCCCCGAAGGTGTCAGCTCTGAAGATTTGGAAGAAAGTGTGGTGGTTCCATATGCCTGCCTCCGTTGCCATGCAGGAATTCTCAAGGTCTAGGACTCCTAGGTCAGTTTCTGAATGGGAGGGAGCAAGCACCACAGAGAACAGCATGTGGAGTTTGAAAGTAAGGGAACAGTACAAGGAAGGCAGAGAGTAGGCGGAAGCCTGGCTGGAGAGTGACGCTCAGTCATGCCTGATCAAACATAGCCCAGGAGAGCCTTCTCCGCGGGCTCCTACGGGGGCTGTCTGGGCCACAGGGCAGCAGGGGAAATGGCAGGCAGGTGGCTGTCTTTTTCTCATTATGCTCTCCACCTTTAGAAGCACGGCCCTCTCGTGGCTGTCACTGCCACAGGAAGGTCACCAGGGCCTCAGAGGGACTTCTCAGGGTTCAGGTGGTGAGGTCGGAGTGGAAAGAATGTTTCTGGTCTCCTGCACGCTGATCCGGGTCTCTTGAACCCCCTTTCTCATGCCCCGCACTGTGCTGTGCCTGCCTCACTCTCTTACATACTGGTTTACTCCATTCTCTGGCAGATCCCATGAGTCTCCACCTGTTCTTTGCAGCAAGTAAGATTCCTGAGTCAGGGCTTGCTGCGGAAACTCCCCTTTTGTGTGACTCTCACAGTTCTGTACACAGCAGAGGCTCCTGGCGGACATCTGTCCATCGAATGGAATTGGTTTGTGATTCTGATCTCTTCTCAATTAACAAAGGACCAAGGTGGGTCTACAGGATGGGTCTGTGTTTATGCAGTTGATGGCAGAATCATTCAGTCAGCACTAATTTGCTTACCACCTTTGTGGTTTTTGGCATATCTGCATTCCACTCCTGCAGTGACTTACTTTCTACTTTTTAAAAAGATTGGCTCTCTTTTTTCACTTAGAAAATTTATTTTAGCAGGAAACTTTATACCATGACCGCACATGAGATCCAGTATCCTGACCTATAAATAGAAGGTGATCGTAAAATTAAATACAAAACTCCTAAATAGAAAGCATATGTCCATTTCTCCCTGAGTCATCTCCAGGGCACCATAAAACAGACATTGCACTCCGGGGAACTCTGATTTGTATCGTGGGTGAGGATATGTTTAGGAAAATATTAACTGTCCCTGGCAAATTTCTGGACCTTGGGCAACTTCCCCTTCCACGAACTGTGGATGTGGTAGCCAGGGCTGCCACTCGCCATGTGTGGCTCTGAGGAGGTTGCGTGAGTGACCAGTGAGTTTGGCCACTGGCTAAACTAGGGCTTAGCCATCAAGCTCGACTTCTTGCCCTCCTACCCACTCTAGCCTCCTGCCGGGAGTAGAGCTCACTCTCTCCTTCCCCCGTGAGCTTCGTCCCCAGAACAGCTGCAGAGGAGGAGGCTGGGTGGAGCAAACAGGAACAGGAATGGGGCCTGTGGAACATAGGCTGAGCAGTGGGCTTGAGGGAGGAGAGAGAATGAGGCATAGATGAGGAGCTGGAAGATGGAGGGACGGGGACTGAGAGGTGCTGGAGGGTTGGCTGTACTGCCTTTCTGCAAAGAAAAGGGTTTTGCCTGAGAATGAGAAGTCAGCAGAATATCTGTTTGTCTGTTGAGTCTTAAGGTGATGACTGAGTGGACGAGCCCCAAAGCAGTATTTTGGTTCTTAGGTTGCAGTGAGTGACCCTTCTGTATGACAAAGGAGTTTAGGAGTAAAAGGCAAGGTACAAATGTAAAAGCAATATGGGCCTCGGTGTGGTGACTCATGCCTGTAATCCTAGCACTTTGGGAGGCCAAGTCAGGAGGATTGCTTGAAGCCAGAAGTTCAAAACCAGCCTGAGCAACAAAGTGAGACCTCGTCTCTATAAAAATTAAGTAAAGTAAGTAAAAGCAATATGATGATTACTAAAGTGTAGACTCACTCTCTCTCAGTTGTTTGGATTTGGTTTAATTACCATTTGGGATTTCAGCAGGCTAAGAGGTCAATGGCACAGCGCATCATCGATAAACCTCCAAATGCTGAATCTGTGTAACATGGCTCAGCACAGGTACAGAGTCTCGTAGAGCTGGCAGGGACCTTGGTGTGAGGCATCTCCTCAGAGCCCCTGGGCTGAGCCACTTTTAGCATGTCTGGCATCCCCTGAATCTGAATGTAAACCTGCTGGCAGGTGACCTGCTAGCTCCCCACGGCACCTCTAGAGGTGCTCAGGTTGCTGGTGCCTGAAGCTGCAACCCTTGCCCTTTGGATGCCAGGCCTCGGGCTCCTGTGAAGACATCTTGCTGATTTGGGACCAGCCTTTGCAAGGATGTTGGGAACCAGGATGCCTGGTTGAGGGTCTGGAAAGGGCATCGCAAGCTCCTGCTTACAGGATCATCTAGGCTGGTGTATTAGTCTGTTCTTGTATTGCTATGAAGAATTACCTGAGACTGGGTAACTTATAAAGAAAAGAGGTTTCATAGGCTTACAGTTCCGCAGGCTGTACAGGAAGCATGGCAGTACCTGCTTCTCGGGAGGCCTGAGGGCTTTTACTCACAGCAGAAGGCAAAGCAAGAGCAGGAGCAAGAGAGAGTGAGGTGGGAGGGGCTGCACACTTGTAAGCAACCAGATTTCAGGAGAACTCAGTCACCATCATGAGAACAAATAGCACCAAGGAGATGGTGCTAACCCATTCATGACAGATCCACCCCTGTGATGCAGTCACCTCCCCCAAGGCCCCATCTCTAACACTGGGGACTACAATTCAACATGAAATTTGGTGGGGACACAGATCCAAGCCACATCAGCTAGCTTGCTTCTGGGTGGGTAAACCAGCTGCCATATATATAGCTGGGGCCTATGCCTGAGTCCTGAATTTATCTCCTTGCCTTATGATTTTGAACAGGTCACTTAACCTCTCACACCTAAATTGATGGTGTAATTTGACTCCCAGCTCTGCCACTTGCTAGCTGTGTGGCCTTGGGCAGGTTATTAGCCTCTCTGTTCCCCAGTTTCTCTTCCTGTAAAATGGTGACAATTCTAGTACTTGTCTCTTAGGGTATTGTGGTAATTAAGAGACTTAACATACGTTAGTGTGGAGAGTACCCAAGCCATGGCTGGTGTACACTCTACATAGAAGTGTGAGCTTCTGACATCATCTAGGACTGCTCCCTCACCTCTCCCTTTTGCACGAGGGAGGTGTGTGAAGTCGAGAACTCTGTTGGCAGTGTTTGCCTCCTCCTGAGGTTGCTGCCACACTAACCTTCCACTCTGTCTCTTTTTTTTTTTGAGATGGAGTTGTGCCGTGTCACCCAGGCTGGAGTGCAGTGGCGTGATCTTGGCTTCCTGCAACCTCTGCCTCCAGGGTTCAAGCGATTCTCCTGCCTCAGCCTCCTGAGTAGCTAGGATTACAGGCGTGTGCCACCACATCTGGCTAATTTTTATATTTTTAGTAGAGATGAGGTTTCATCATGTGGGCCAGGCTGATCTTGAACTCCTGACCTCAAGTGATCCACCCGCCTCGGCCTCCCAAAGTGCTGAGATTACAGGTGTGAGCCACTGTGCCTGGCCTAACCTTCCACTCTGAACTTGAGCCTGGGTGTCCTGTATCCTGGTTGTGTGAGTATCATCTAATTTGCATCTGCTCCTCCTGCTTCCTTTCACCTCCGTCAAGTAACAAGGCCCCGTGCGCCCAGTCCTTCCCCATCCTCCATGCACCTCACCCTTTCTCCCAGGTTACTGCTGTCTGTATCCCTGTTATCAAAGACTCTGCTTTCAGGAACCCCTATCCTCTCCCTGCCCATCCTTCTAGGTGTCCAGGGACTTCCATTCAGCCTGGTTCAAATCTACTCATCCTCTCCTGGGGCCTGTGTTGGCGGCCTCAAGGCTGCAGAGGGGCTGAGTCCACATGGAGAAACTCTCCCCCAGGCTGTGTCTCCCCCGTCCTTGACTGCATCTGGTACCCTCACATGTGGGAGAAGGCTTGAGGGCCAGGCCTGTCTTTATTTCTAGGGTCACTCCCAGCCCCTTTTTCAATTTCGCTGACCTTTTCTCTTGCATTCTTCCTTGGAGACTCCATCAGTTTCCGTGGCATCAGCAGTTTTCTATCACTGATTGCCAAGTAGCCCACCCGGTCCCCACCTGTGTTCAGAGTCTGTCTGCATGTCCTCCGTGGTCTCAGTCAACATTGAGGGTCAGACTCCTCACCCTGCACTCGAGCTGGCTCTGTCTCCTCGTGCTCCTGCGTCTGCCCAGGGGCGTGCGTCCTTCATGTGGGGCATCCTTCCCGCACTCAGTCCCTCCGCTCCCCTCCCCATCCTGGATTCTGGTCTTGCCCTCGGGTTTGTAGAGCAGATTTCTCAGTGGCCTGTTCCTTCCAGCCCATCCTTAGACTTCCCAGATTGTGGTAGTGCCTGTATCATGGGGAACTTTGGGCAACTCCCAGAGGCTGTGGCATGGGTGGCAAACCTCTCAGCAGGGAGTTCGAGTGACTCTCAGAGAGCAGGTCCTGCTTCATGGGCCCTGTTTTCATCCGGTGAACATCAGACCTCTGAGCTACCATTTTCCTAGGCCCAGCCTGCACACCCTCATGCTGCCTTTTCTTGTTCCTTATTGGGAGGCCTCCTGCGATGGTTAGTTTTATGTGTCAACTTGGCTAGGTTGTTTACCCAGTCGTTTCATCAAACACTAGTCTAGGTGTTGCTGTGAAGGTATTTTATTGACGTGGTTAACAGCTGCAATCAGTTGACTTTAAGTAGAGAAGATACCCTTGATGATGTGGGTGGACCCATCTATTCAGCAGAAGGCCTTAAGAGCAAAAGCGAGGTCTCCTTAGAAGAAACTCTGCCTTAAGACTGCAGCCTCAACTTCTGTTCGAGTTTCCAGCCTACTGGCTTGTCCTAGCAGGCCAGACTCTCCAGCTTCTACCATCCCGTAAGCCAGTTCCTTACAAGAAATTCTTGTCTCTCTCCACACTACCCCCACTGCCCTGCACATATACAGTTGGCCCTTGAACAACTCAGGATTAGGGGTGCCCAGCCTCCCTGCAGCTGAAAATCCAAGTATAACTCTTGACTCCTGTATTAGTCTGTTCTCATACTGCTATAAAGAACTACCTGAGACTGGGCAATTTATGAAGAAAAGAGCTTTAATTGACTCACAATTCTGCAGGCTGTACAGGAAGCATCATTAGGAGGCCTCAGGAAACTTACAATCATGGCAGAAGGCAAAGAGGAAGCAAGCACATCTTACCCTGGCCAAGCAGGAGAAAGAGAGTGAAGGAGGAAGTGCTACGCACTTTTAAACAACCAGATCTCGTGAGAACTCACTCACTATCATGAACAGCAAGCAGAAATCTGCCCCCATGATCCAGTCACCTCCCACGAGGCCTCTCCCCCAACACTGGGAATTATAACTGGACATGAGATTTGGATGGGGACACAGAGCCAAACCATATCAATGCCTCAGAAACATAACTGCTAATAGCCTACTGTTGACCAGAAGTCTCACTGATAACACAAACAGTTCATTAACATGCATTTTGTATGTTATACATTGTATTCCTACAATATTATATACTGCATAATACTCTGTATTCTGACAAGAAAGTAGAGAAAATGAAATTTGATTCTTCTGAGACAGTGCGAAAAAAGAAAAAAGAAAATGTTATTAAGAAGATTATAAGAAAGAGACAATATGTGTACAGGATTGTACTGTGTTTATCAATACCGTAAGTAAGTTCTCATCATCTGTTTACAAGATGAATGGTCTGTCTGAAATGTCAGGCAGCCGCAGCTGCAGACCTCAATCTACAGTACATCTCAAGCAAGTCAGCTTCTTCTTGTGATGTCGTGACTTTTCTCTGCTTCTGGGGAGCACTTCCAGAATTATCAGTGGCACTTCGTATGGGCCCCATGGTGTTATTTAAGGTTGCACTAAACACAGTGAAAAATACACAGGAACTACAAGAGATCACTTTTTACTACAATACGCAATTTACTGGCGGGATGAACTGCTCACACGTGGATAATTGGTGTCACTGGCGGGATGAACTGCTCACACGTGGATAATTGGTGTCACACAGTCACACAGTGTTTTAAGTGGATACTCGAAACACTTGAGCTCATTGCAGTAGACAGAAGATGTGGATATAATTATACAGTAGTGCAGAATGTACTACAGTCAATTTTATGCAGTTATTTAATATTGCATCTTTACATTTGTTTACATTTCTCTAGAATGTGATTGTGCCTGTGGTCTATTTTGTGTGTGTAAATTTTGATAAATTTTAACTTTTTATAACAGATTTGTGTATATTTTGTGGTAATAAGTGATTAAATAGACTAGTATCTACATGTTTTATGTATTCATGACATACCTTTTTGTTTTTTCGGTATTTCTAGGCTACACAGTTAGCGAGTTTTTTCAAATGGTCGCTAATCTTCAAAAAATTTTCCAATACATTTACTGAAAAAATTCATGTATAAGTAGGCTTATATAGTTCAAATCTGTGTTGTTCAAAGGTCAACTGCATTACTGGTTCTGATTCCTCTGGCAAACCCGAATTCACTTACCTCCTCTGAAGCCTTCTCTGAGCATCCAGCCTCTAGGAGCTGCGCCTCCCACCCTATTCCTATTGCCTCCTGAGACTTTGCTCATGCAGTGTCTGTGGAGTTACAGAGCTTCAGGTTGCGCACTCTGTGTGGTTCTTGAGGATGGGTACCCCTTTTGTACTTCTTTGGCTCTCCCTCAGCTCTCAGGAGAGATAAACACATGGTAGGTGGTCACTAAATATTTGCTGAATGAATGCATGTGGTGGGACTGAGTGGTAAATCAGGGATAGTGGTGACTTTAAGCTGATTAGAAACACATTCCTGGGCCAGGTGTGGTGACTCATGCTTGTAATCCCAGCACTTTGGGAGGCCGAGGCAGGTGGACCACTTGAGGTCAGAAGCTTGAGATCAGCATGGGCAACATGGCGAGACACTGTATCTACTAAAAATTTTTAAAAAAGCTGGGTGTGGTGGTGCGTATCTGTAGTCCCAGCTACTCGGGAGGCTACGGTGGGAGGATCACTTGAGCCCAGGAGTTTGAGGCTGCAGTGAGCTACGATTGTGCCACTGTACTCTAGCTTGGGTGACAGAGCAAGAGCCAGTCTCAAACAAACAACAACAGCAACAGCAGCAGCAACAACAACAACAACAACAACAACAATGAAACGGTAATCTAAACAGTTGGTTTACTCTTTTGGTGTTTGAGGCCGCAGGCTCTGAAATATTCCTTAACTACCTTTTCTTCTTATTTTCACTCTTCCTATCTCCTTGCCCAGCATGGTCTCCAGACAAAATAAACTTACATCCTAGAGAAAATTAGGAGATTGGTAGGGTTTGAATGTGTGTGTCTTTCCAAAATTCATATGTTAGAACTTAACACCCAAGATGGTGATATTTAAAGGTGGGTCCCTTGGAAGGTGATCAGGCCCTCAGGGCTCTGACCTCATAGATGAGATTAGTGGTTTTTTTTTTTTTTTTTTTTAAGCAGAGTTTCACTCTTGTTACCGAGGCTGGAGTGCAATGGCATGATCTTGGCTCACTGCCACCTCTGCCTCCCAGGTTCAAGTGATTTTCCTGCCTCAGTCTCCCAAGTAGCTGGGATTACAGGCATGGGCTACCATGCCCAGCTAATTTTTTTGTATTTCTAGTAGAGATGGGGTTTCATGATGTTGGTCAGGCTGGTCTTGAACTCTGGACCTCAGGTCATCCACCCATCTTGGCCTCCCAAAGTGCTGGGATTATAGGCGTGAGCCACCACACCTGGCCTGATTAGTGACATTTTAAAGGGCTTGGGGGAGAGTTTGCTCCTTTTGCCCTTCTGTCTCTTCCACCTGGGAGGACATAGTGTTTGTGGTACCACCCCGGAAGCAGAGAATATCCCTCATCAGACATCGAAGGTGCTGGGGCCTTGATTTGGGACTTCCGAGCATCCAGAACTGTAAGAAACACCGGCATAGCTTGTTTTATTGCACTTTGCTTTGTTGTGCTTTGAGTTACTGTGGTTTTTTTTAATTTTAATTTTAATTAATTAATTAATTTTTAATATGTTGAAGATTTGTGGCACCTTTGCATTGAGCAAGCCTACTGGCACCATTTTTCCAACAGCATGTACTCATTTCATGTGTCTGTATCACATTTTGGTAATTCTCACACTACTTCAAACTTTTTCATGATCTATTATGGTGATCTGTGATCACTGATGTTACTATTGTAATTGCTTTGGGGCACTCCAAACGGCACCCATATAAGATGGCAAACTGAATCAACACAGGTTGTATGTGTTCTGACTGCTCCACTGACTAGCCATTCCCCCATCTCCCTTCTCCTTGGGCCTCCTTATTCCCTGAGATACAACCATATTGAAGTTAGGCAAATTAATGACCCTACAATAGCCTCTACGTGTTAAAGTGAAAGGAAGAATTGCATGCCTCTCACTTTAAATCAAAAGCTAGAAATGATTAAGCTTAGTGAGGACGGCATGTCAAAAGCTGAAAACTAGCCCTCTTGCGCCAGTTAACCAAATTGTGCATGTAGATAAAAAATTGTTGAAGGAAATTTAAAGTGTAACTCAAGTGAACACACAAATGATAAGAAAGCAAAACAGCCTTATTGCTGACATGGAGAAAGTTTGACGGGTCTGGGTAGAAGATCAGATCAGCCACAACATTCCCTTAAGCCAAAGCCTAATCCAGAGTGAGGCCCTAATGCTCTTCAATTCTATGAAGGCTGAGAGAGGTGTGGAAGCTGCAGAAGAAAGGCTGGGAGCTAGCAGAGGTTGGTTCAAGAAGTTTAAGGAAAGAAGCCATCAGTATAACATAAAAGTGCAAGGTGAAGCTGGAAGTGCTGACGGAGAAGCTGCAGTGAGTTATCCTGAAGATCTAGCTAAGATCATTGATGAAGTTGGCTGCACTAAACAATAGATTTTCAGTGTAGATCAAACAGCCTGATATTAGAAGATGCCATCTAGAACTTTCATAGCTAGAGAGGAGAAGTCAATGCCTGGCTTCAAAGCTTCAAAGGACAGCATGACTCCTTGGTGGGGGCTAATGCAGCTGGTGACTTTAAGTTGAAGCCAATGCTCATTTACCATTCCAAAAATCCCAGGGCCCTTAATAATTATGCTAAATCTACTCTGCCTAAGCCTGTAAATGGATCAACAAAGCCTGAATAGCAGCACATCTGTTTGGAGCATGGCTTACTCCACTGTTGAGACCTACTGCTCAGAAAAAAAGGTTCTTTTCAAAATATTACTGTTCATTGACAATGCAGCTAGTCTCCTAAGAGGTCTGATGGAGAGGCACAAGGAGAATAATGTTGTTTTCATGCCTGCTAACACAATGTCCATTCTGTGGCCCATGGACCAAGGAGTAATTTTGACTTTCAAGTTTTATTACTTAAGAGATATATTTTGTAAGGCTATAGCTACCATAGGTAGTGATTCCTCTCATGGATCTGGGCAAAGTAAATTGAAAACTTTCTGGAAAGGATTAGCCATTCTAGATGCCATTAAGAACATTTGTGATTCATGGGGGGAGGTCAAAATATCAACATTAACAGGAGTTTGGAAGAGGTTAATTCCAACCCTCATAGATGACCGAGGGGTTCAAGACTTCAGTGGAGGAGTCACTGCAGATGTGGTAGAAATACCAAGAGAACTGGAATGAGAAGTGGGGCCTGAAGATATGACTGAATTGCTGCAATCTCATGATAAAACTTGAAGTTGCTTCTTACAGATGGGCAAAGAAATTGGCTTCTCAAGATCGAATCTATTCCTGGTGAAGATGCTGTGAACCTTGTTGAAGTGACAACAATGGATGTAGAATATGACATAAACTTAGTTGATAAAGCAGTGGCAGGGTTTGAGAGGATTGCCTCCAGTTGTGAAAGAAGTTATGCTGTGGGTAAAATGCTATCAGACAGCATCATCTGCTACTGAAAAATATTTCATGAAAGGAAGAGCTCATCAATGCGGCAAATTTCCCTGTTGTCTTGGTGACTGTCACAGCCACCTCACCTTTCAGCAAGCACCACCCTGATCAGTCAGCAGCCATCAACATCAAGGCAAGACCCCCAACCAGCAAAAAAATCACAAGTTGCTGAAGGTTCAGATGATTGCTAGCATTTTTTAGCAATTACATATATTTAAATTAAGATATCTACATTGCTTTTATAGGCATAATGCCATTGCACACTGAACACACCACAGTATGGTATCAGCATAACTTTTTTTTTTTTTTTTTTTGAGACAGAGTTTTGCTCTTGTTGCCCAGGCTGGAGTGCAATGGCACGATCTTGGCTCACCACAACCTCTGCCTCCCGGGTTCAAGTGATTCTCCTGCCTCAGCCTCCTGAGTAACTGGGATAACAGGCATATGCCACCACCCCAGGCTAATTTTGTATTTTTAGTAGAGATGGGGTTTCTCCATGTTGGTCAGGCTGGTCTCAAACTTCTGACCTCAGGGAATCTGCCCACCTTGGCCTCCCAAAGTGCTGGGGTTACAGGCGTGAGCCACCATGCCCAGCCTAAGCATAACTTTTATTTGTAGTGGGAGACCAAAAAATTTGTCGGACTTGCTTTATTGTGGTGGAGTGGACCTGAACCCACAATATCTCTGAGGTATGCCTGTAAATTTCTGTTGTTTATAAATTACCCAGTCTAACATATTTTGTTATAGCAGCAGGAATGGACTGAGACGTACACAATGTACTTGATCTTTCAGACATTTGTTTGAATGGTAGCCATGGCTTCAGGGTTGTCATGCTTATAACTGCATCTTGTTCATGGCTACCTAATCATGTTGGGGGTTCCCACCCAAGTGACCATCCCTTGGGTATCTCCAAGTCATTTCCAGTGGAAAAACCACAGCTGTGCCTATGTAAATCCACATAGCTCAGTAGACTGTGCAGAATGGCGGCATCCCGAGGACACCTCTCCAGTATAGGCTAACCCCTTCCATATCCCTGTTGACATTTCGCCACATGGCCCTGGGGCCACAGTGAACATTCACTTGAGAAGTCTCTGCCTTGAACTAGAGAACTTTTCAGTTTTAACAAAAGCCAAAGCCTTCCTGGAATTTTCTTTTGAAGGCCCATCCATAACCCTGTTTTACCTCTGCTGGGATGTTTTGGAATTGACAACCCTCATGCTTTCTCTTTTAACCAAAAACACCACCCTTGTTGGTGAGTGAGGCAGAATTAATGAACACAAGGAGGGCATTGCAAATGACTTTTGAAATGGCAAAAATTCTTTTTATTTTGTCGTTTTTATGGAAAGGTCAAATAATTGAAAAAAAAAAGTCCTCGATGTTCTACTAAGGGTGTTCAAAAAAACACACTTTGTTGATAAAATATGAACTGTTTGAAAGATTTATAAGAGTCTAAAATCCTGCATAGCCCTTCAGAATTCGAAGCAGCAGGAAACCACTGTGATATTTTTAAAACAAGTATTTATAAAAGTAATTGGGTACTCTTGATGTGGAATAAGGAGGGGAGGAAAAAAAAACTGCTAAGGAAGCTATATTGGACTTGACATAAAAGCGAGGTATGTAATTTGGGAGCAGAACGGAGGGCGAGGAGCGTGTACACACAGTACCTGTGGGCCTCTCTGGTTCTGAAGCGCTAGAGGCAGGAACAGAAAGCCAAGGGCGGCTGGGGGCGGCTGGCCCAGGTGGCCGCTTCCCCTGGTGCTGGGAGGGAGGGCAGCTCTTTGAGGCCTGAGGGAGGTGTGCAGGTAGAGCAGCTCATTTCTGAAACCCCTGTTTAAGACTCTGAGGCGCTCTCAAACTGATTACATGCAAGCGGGACAGAAAACACATGTTTCTGAGAACATTTTGGTTAAAATTAAAAATGTGGCAGGGACCGTGCCAATAATTTACTTGAGAATATCCGAACCAGATGTTGCTAGCCCGTAATTCCGAGTAATTTGCCAAAATTATGTATTTACTTTAATCCCAGAGATGAAGTTAAAATATGCATGGTTTTTGTTATTTGTGATGCAAAAAAAAAAAAAAAAAAAAAAATCTAATGTGACTTCAGCTATTACTGGGTGGAGAATGAAGGATGGTCAGGATGTCTATTAACGACTACTTGAGCGTGCGCTGCGTTGACCAGACAGCTATCAGAAACAGATCCTCAAAAAGTAAAATACCCTAGGAGGTTAAGCAAACATTGTTGGGTAGGATGTTAATTCGTGAAATGACAACCTTGCATTAAGACAGTGTTTCTACTGGTGACAGAGCTCTAATTCCTAAGTGGCTCCCACTCATCATCTTGTTTGTGTGATGCCAAACATCTGGGTGAAAATGGAAAAAAATTCAGTCAGCTGTCTGGATTCCTGTTCTCTGTGGAGCCAAATAATTGAAAAGTGGGGCTAGCTGGTCAGTAGACAACGTGTTTTTGTTCTAATTTAGATGTTCCGCATCTAACTAGATTGAGACAACTTCGCGTCGTGCGTAAGCATGAAAGCTGTGAAGTTAGACCGACTGGGTTCAAATCCTGGCTTTGCCACAGACCAGCTTTGTGATGTTGAGGTGGTTATTGAGGTTCTCTCTTCTTAGTTTTCCCATCTGTAAAATGAGTGAATAACAGTGTCTACCTTGTAGGGCTGTTTTGAAGATTAAACGAGTTAATACACATATGCAATACGATATCTAACTGCAGTAAGTGCTCTCCGTAAATGTTAGCCTCTTCATTCTTCATGATATTTGAGATCTAGGGAGGGTGGTCCTTGTCCTTGCATTTATGACTTTTGTTCCTTTTGGCAAATGAGAAGTGTTACTTGGTGAGGGGGAGAGCTTTTATTTATTTATTTATTTGTTTTAGAGACATGTTCTTGCTCTGTCACCCAGGCTGGAGTGCAGTGGTGCAATCATGGCTCATTGTCCATTGTAGCCTCGACCAGGATCCTG